>NC_068993.1:1891996-1899712 GCF_001194135.2 Octopus bimaculoides
ATATACATACTTGGAGACAGTGCGTGGCGTTCGATCTTATAATAACATAAATAATATATAAATATATGTCTATATCCATATATATATGTACATACCTACATCTATATGTATACATACATGCATATATAGGTACGGACATGAATAATTTGAAATCAATATTAAAGAGACATTTTACGAGATTTGGGTTCCTTGTTGAGGGTAGTGTTAGTGAATATTCTGATCTATCTATCTATCTATCTATCTATCTATCTATCTATCTATCTATCTATCTATCTATCTATCTATCTATCTATCTATCTGCCACTCTGTCTAGAAGACCGTAAAAAAACTATCGACTAAAGTCAACTTTGGTCATGTGTTCAACTTTGGTCATAAGGTCAACTTTGGTCATAAGGTGTTCAGTAAAACTGCCCCCTGTATCTGGCTAAGGTATTTCGATGTTGCTTACTCAGTTCTTCTATGAACATATTCAGACTAAGGAGAATCATTATTTAAATTTGTTTCAATTAAAGTCATTACTTTGAATAAGGGTTGAAGTCATTATTCATAATTTATATGATGAATGTTTGACCAATGAAAATGGTGTATCAATTCTTGTCTGAGTCTGGTGAATATCACTTGAATCGTTTCAATTGTATCTTTCTTCGAAACACTTAATGAAGGTTGGTTCCTTTGGCGTTTTCCAGATTACCCTCTCATTAATTGTACATGATCAATACTTAATATATTTAAGTCTTTATACTTGTATTAGAGTAATAATAATAGGTATTTCGCCTACGCTTTGATATCAATCTGAAGCATACATGATTAATTGAATTCCTTTATAACAATTAAATAATTTTCAATGGTTTGCTATTAATTTGAAATTTCATGATGTGAAGCTAAGACTGTGTGGATCTGCTGGATCAGAAAAGTAAAGTCAAATAGGTCGGCAAATAGGTCGATAGATAGCTGGATAACTAAAGAGATACATAAATAAACGTATAGGTAACATTGGTTTCAAATTTTGGCACAAGACCAGCAATTTTGGAGGGAGGGGGAGGGCGTAAATCGATTACATCGACCTCACTACTCAGTTGATACTTGTTTTATCGATCCCGAAAGGATGTAAACCACAGTCGACCTTGGAGGAAAACAGAAACAGACGGATAATATTAGTTATACGTATAAGGGGCCGAGCTAACAGAATCGTTAACACCGGGCAAAATGCTTAGCAGTGTTTTGTTCGTCTTTACTTGCTGAGTTCAAATTCCGCCGAGATAGACTTTGCCTTTCATCCTTTCGAGGTCGATAAAATAAGTACCAGTGGGACACTGGGGTTGATGTAATCGACTTATCCCCTCCCCCGACATTGCTGACCTTATGCCAAATTTTGAGACCAATATTAGATATAAGTTAGCAAAGTATAGCACCATGTACGTCTATATAGAGTCTACTTTAGGAGACAAAAATATATTGATGACATTATTCAATGAAACAGGAGGAGGCAATAAGTGTCTTCGTCGTGATACAAGAAAGTAGTAAAAATCTGTTTGTTCATTGTTTCTAGAATGTTAAATTAATAATGGCTTCCAAAGGCGGGGGTCTTTTTGATATTTTACAGACTATTTTTTTGTTTTTGTTTCTTACATTCCATTACATGAAATTCTCTTCTGTTTACAGGTTTTGTTCTACAATTTTTGGTGTCTTCGATTTCAATTTGACAGGTTTGCTACTATTTTTTCCGACAGCAATTTCAATCTTTTGGCAATATAACTATTTCATATGATTTAATAAGTAGAGAATAGGAAGAAATCGTAGAAGATTTCTAAAACGAAGAAAAAATACAATGATTATTTTGTTAACAAAAGAAAAAAATTACAATGGATTAAAACCCCTCAGCTAATACAGCAATTTAGTTGTGTGGATTTAATGTAGATATTTGTTTGGGTGAATTTTTCCTGTTCATTTAATTTCGTTTTATTTTCCATCTTTCATTACAACTCTTGGTTTATCTCTTATTTTCAGCCTGTCTGTCTTCTTCTTATATAATATAATATTAAACTTGTACCGGCTGCCCTTCGAGCTTGCAAGATTTCTTCTTTGTTGTTACTGACATCTAATACATGTAAGTCTTTGTAGTTGTTACCCTGTAACATTATGGAATTAAAAGTGAGCAAACATTATTATCATTATCATCATCATCATCATCATCATCATCATCATCATTATTATTATTATTATTATTATTATCATTCTTCTTATTATTATGATCATCACCACTACTACTACCCCCCCAACCATCATCATCATCGTCGTTGTTGCTGTTATTTTGTTTCTTTTTACGATTGTTTTTTCATTCTCGTTACTTTGATAATCCCCATTATTAAATAATGTGCTTTGTATTTTCCTATTATCGACCGGGATAATATTTCTTTCTTTAAGTTTTCATATTTTCGTTTCCTTTCTACTTTCAACATTTTAGAAACATTTTAAACACCTTGGGTTTTAAAAGGAGGTATTAATGGGTTTTATTCATAATTTTTCGTTTAAATATTAAATGTTTGCTGTATTGAGGGCCCCCGATCAAGCCATTACATCACGTTAATATTTTTCTTGTTTGTTTACATAATTTCCTCTGTTTAATATGTAAATGGAGGAACTTTCCAAACAGGAACCTCACTTGATATATACACACATACATTGATATGTGCTTATATACATACATACATACATACACACACACACACACACACACACACACACACACACATACACACATATATATATATATATATATATATATATGATACATGCATATATATATACATATATATGTATATTTACATAAGTATATATATATCTCCCTACACACACATACACACGCGCACACGCATACACATTTAGCTCTTTCTGAAAGAAGGAACCAGTTTATAAGTTTCTTATTTTGCTGTCGTATTTTGTTGATTCTTTGGAAACGGTTTTTTCTTTTTGCTGTGAAATTATTGGCTTCTTTCATGTTAAAACTTAATCCATAACAATATCTATCTCTATTGTTTTCCCCAGTAATGTAGCTAGAAGCAATATTAAAGACACAGAATGCCTGGAACCTGAAAATCCTTCATTTACTTTCCAACTTCTATGTTTACTCGACCATTTTCTAATGTGTTTTGTCATCAAAATAACAGCAGAATTCAATTTAGGAAGAAATATCAGTGAAATTGGTTAGGGGTGATTCTCCTTTTCGGCAATTCTAAAATTGCTGTTACTTTATTGAAAGAAGATACAACAGAAAAAGAAAAAGAAAAAAAGACAACAACTCAAAACAAAAAACAAGACACCATCGTTACCACCAGCACCAACACCACAACCACAATAACTACTACTACTACTACAACTACCATTACTAAAACTACCATCAACATTACCACTACCTCTACTACAACAAATATTATCACACACGCACAACCATCATCATCATCATCATCACCATCATCGCTACCACACCGCCACCACCACCACCACAACCAACGCCACCACCACCACCACCACCACCACCATCGTCGTGGTCGTGGTCGTCATCGTTGCCATCTCCATCATTAGTCATCGTACCCCGCCTCCCCTCACGCTCTCCTCCCATCCTTATATTAATCATCATCACCTTTAATGTATGTTGATTCATCAACTCCAAAACAGAAGACATGTTGATCCCACTATGACCACCACCGCTGACAGTTCTATATCATTGAGCAACTTCAGCATTCTGCTATCGTTTTCCTACCTTCCTGGGGTACCAAACAGTAAGTCTACTTTACTATAAGAACCAGTTATCCAGTTTGCACACACACACACACACACACACACGCACACACACAATGGTGGATATATTTTGTTGTTGAGAATTGCCTCTGTTTCAGACAATAAAGTGAAAAATATGTCACTTTGCAGCCAGACAGCCTGAGCTGTTGATAGTTAAATGTGTTGCTCAAGGAGATGGGGCAGTTCTGGTGAGAGGATTCGATCTAGGAGTGCCTTAGTTCGTTGTTAGTTACTCTGTACGTTCACTCGTCCGCAGCATGTTGATATGTGTCCCTAGTTAGCTCAGGTCGAGTCTGATGTGAACAAAAACCAAAATGGTAAACTGCAATTCGAGAGAACTGTATTTGGCAATTCCAGAACAACGACACTCTTCTATCCTTCTATTGATACTCAAGCGACCAACATTAATATTTATATTTGCATTTTTATTATCGATTTTGGTTATTATTATTATTGATTATACTACTACTACAACTACTACTACTACTACTACTACTACTATCATTATTTATGGTATTGTTATTGTCTAGAAATGATGCTAATATTTGAGGTAATATTGTAGTTGGAATGGTAATTCCTGTTGTTGTTGTTATTGTTGCTTTTGTTCAGGCCTGTATGGATAAACTAACACAATTTTATACACGTTTTATTTTTTCCTTCTCCGTCTCAATTGTGTTACTCTCAGTAATAATCAGATTCAGAGAGAATATTCGCAGACATCTTTGCCTGACAGGCAAACATTTTATGGCCAAATATAGTAGAAACCTCCGGCTCGAAAAATCTTATTTCCCATAAAGGTCAGTGATGATATATGGTTATTAAAATAATTCCTCATTCATAAAGTTGTAAACACATTTGTCGCCGAAGCGAATAAAGTTTTACTATTTGAAAGACATCAGTTGAACAACGAAGATAAGATTCGTCTCGTCTTTCTCCGGTGTCGATACAAATTGTGTCCATTTGTGTTAGGTGTTCCTAATGATATCAGCCAAATTTAGAGTAATTAATCAGAAAGTGGAAAAATATATTTTGAAAGAGATTTATTTCAATCTAGTTTCTCGCTTTGATAGGTTTAAAATATCTTTAAAAAAAACATTAAAATTTGAAATATCTTAAAACTACAATGGTAAAAATAATGGTATTGGTGGTGGAGATGGTGAATTATTGCTGCCGTTGTTGTTGTTGTTGTTGAAGACGACAACGACGACGACGGCGTCGACGGTGAGGATGATGATGATAATGAAGATGAGGAAGATGATAATGATAATATTGGTGATGCTACAGCTGACGGGAGGAAATTTGTACGTAATATTGACGACGATGTCGGTGACGAAGATGATGATAACGATGGTTATGATAACGACGACAACAACATTAATAATGGCACCACCGCTGCTGCCGCCGTCTACGATGACGACGGCGACTACAACAACAATGGCGAATTGGCCCCAAACATGTCTCCTTTCAAAGTCATACAGGCCACAGCTATTTCACCATTTTTCTAAACATAGTTCTCTTTGGGTTACATGACGCAACGTGCTCTTCTTGTGTTTCAAAGCTCGATTGGAGTGAATTCAGTCATTCAACCCCTCAACAGGGGACACGTTCATGCAGGAGGGCAGAGAATCACAACAGGTCCTCTCTCTACTACACCTTCCGGGTGCCTGAAGTAACGGAAAAGCGATATCACAATATTGCACATGTATGATTTCTTCTGTTTGTGGTTATAAGAAGTTTCAGCCAATCAGTAATCAATGAAGACAATGGTTGAGTTGGCAGCACTTCAACAAAAGACACTGCCCCCTGGTGGGAGAGGCTACTGCAGCTACCTTCGTCTACACTGTTTTAGCGCATGCTTTGTCACCTACGAGTCCTTTTTTTAGATTGAGAAAGGCCTGCTTTTATACAGACTCACTCTCTCTCTCTCTCATTCTCACATAATATAACCAGTGGAAAGATAATGGCTGCATACCTGAGCTTCTATAAGAATGTAGAATATTGCCAAAGTTAGTGAAGGTTCTCCACATCTCGCAGTACAATCCCTGTTGGTGGGTGTCCAGGCAAACAATCCTCATTGCCTTGCAGCATGGCTTCCAGCTCAGCATTATGGTTTAGTGCTACCCACAGCAGAAGCCCCGTTGGCCTGCTGCCACCGACTTCAATGCCATGGAAATGAAGATTACTTATTTCTTCCAGGTTTCGTTTGAATGAAATAGAAACAGGTCATGAAACGTGCAGATGCACATCTAATGTGCATATGGACACGATATTGGATGGCGATTGCCTCCCTTGACAAACCTTGTTATTCATCTGCAAGGTGTCCAAAATCTCCCCCCCCACCCCCGCAGCAAGATTGGTGGAGTTGACAATTTAATCGCCGACGACCTAACCATGCAGCTGATAGTACAGGGCTGCATGTTAGCAGTAGTGCTCTCAAAACACCTCACTTATGCAACCGCACACACATACACACATACGTACTTCTGGAGAAAATTCACTGAAACAAAATGTAAGACAAACGTAAAATCTCAGTCTTTTATCAACATCTCCATATATTATTAGCAAGAAAGCTCCCTAACTCTATCATAAACACAATTTCTAACCTGTAATTATGAATCTTATACATTCTACATAACCGTCTCTGCCGGTGTTCGTCATAACGTTACGACCCGAGGCAGTAAATAGATGTTCTCTTCTAAAGCTTAGTCACAAAACATTAACTAATGAGATATATGATATCACAGGAGTGATCGCTAGAGAGGGAACGCTGTAATTTTGATCCAAAGCCCTAAGCTTTATCCACTATTAATACCTATAGTTAATATTGTAAGTGAAATTGAAAACGCTATTACACAGTATCCTAGTTTATATTTTTATTCATGTGTATGTGTTAGCAGGCGGCTTTTCTTCGTCTTCTTCGAGAATTGATAAAATATAGTGAAACACATGAGAGAAGCCACGATACAAGATGACTTTCTACAGAAGTTCTGTAAAACCCGAGGCAATGTTTAATGATTGAGATATCAAACTGGGGAATTTATTTAAACGTTCGTTCAAGCTACCAGCTTGAAGATAACGATTCGATAGCAACTGTTGCAATGAAACTTTAAAATACACAACAGTCATTGCGAATACAAGAAGAAGTTTGGTGGAGAGTTTTATTTTCCATATTTTATTTGTCAGGGGTCAACTGGTTCGAAAAGTTAGAATCATAACAACAACAACAACAATTCGTTTTTTTCTTCTACTTTTTCTTTTTCATCCTCTTCCTCTTCTTCATCTTCTTCTCCCTACTACTACTACTACTACTACTACTACTACTACTACTACTACTACTACTACTACTACTACTACCGTCATTGTAATCTTTGCCGCAAGGATTGCAATGTGATGACATAGCAATGCTATTTTATTCATACATCATATTCGATTCAATGAATCTCTCTCACTCCTTCTCACTCTCTCTCTTCATCCATGTATGTATGTATGTATGTATGTATGTATGTATGTATGTATGTATGTATGTATGTACGTATTTGTGTGTCTGTGTTTGTCCCCCACAATCGTTTGACAAACGATGCTGGTGTGTTTACGCCCCCGTAATCTAGATAGAAGAAGTACTAGGCTCACAAAGAATAAGTCCTGGGGTCGATTTGTTCGACTAAAGGTGGTGCTCCAGCATGGCCGCAGTGAAATGACCGAAACAAATAAAAATAAATAAATAAAACGTTATCTATATGATGCAGAAAAACTCGTCCGTTGGTTCTCCCTCTTCTAAACCTCAAATAGTAACACATATGGCCTTCGAACCGAGGCCGTTTCTCATGTTTACGACACGTTTTCAAGGCGACACATTTTATTTTATAAATGTCCGAATGTTTTATTTCTGAAGACTTTACCATTATTCGGTAAAATAGA
>NC_068993.1:1900898-1901627 GCF_001194135.2 Octopus bimaculoides
CTCTCTCTCTCTCTCTCTCTCTCTCTCTCTCTCTCTCTCTCTCTCTCTCTCACTCTCTCTATCTATCTATCTATCTATCTACAGTTAGATGTATATCTATCTCCTTGTCAATGTGTTAACACAAAAAGGAAGCCGGTGTTCAATATTTAGAAGTGGCCGTCGAACCACATCTCGGTCAGCGGAGAATGTGGTAACAGTGCAAAAAGTGTCTAATCGCAGCCTGAAAAAAATCAACACGTCAAACAGTTTGTGAAAGTGGACTAAAAAGACACACAATACATATGGTGTTGCATAAAGAATAAAATTACCGTCCGTGGAAACCCCATTACGTGCAGGAGCTAAAAGCTGAAGACTGTGACCGCAGAATGGAATATGGAGAGATAATGTTAGCTTCCAAGAAGTCCAGATCTCACTCCACATGATTTTCAACTGTGGGGTTACACAAAAGAGGAGGTGTACAAGACAAAACCTCGCACACGTGAGGACATTTCTCCTCCAAACAGGATTAGATACAAGAAACAATGCTCACCTCTCTATGTAACAGCTAGACATTGATAAATCTTCCTCCTCCTCCTCCTACTACTCCTACTACTCCACCTCCTACTACTACTCCTACTACTCCTACTACTACTACTACTAATACTACTGATATTGCTTTAGCTACTACTGCCTCCGCCTCCGCCTCCGCCTCCGCCTCCGCCTCCGCCTCCGCCTCCGCCTCCGCCTCCG
>NC_068993.1:1901812-1906958 GCF_001194135.2 Octopus bimaculoides
TATATATACATATATACATGGTAGTGTCTTTTAAAAATTTCGTTTGAAAATTCTGTTTGTATATATGTGCATATACATATACACACATGCATACGTATATGCATGCATATATACATACATACCTATATATATATATGTATATATATATATATATATACATACAAATGTGTGTATACATAAATATGTGCGTATATGTATACATGTATGCACACATATGTGTGTACACACACACATATGTATTTGTGCCTGTGTTTCTTTGTTTCTCTGTGGCACTTATTTCTCCCCCCCCCGTCTATAGGAATGTCTAAATGAAGACATACACACGTCTTACATTCTTTTCATCGTAAAATCAAATAATTGTTTTTGCTATGACGTATCTACTTTGCCTTTAGCAGCTTTTTATTCTGAAGAGAGATCGAGATGAAATACAAAGGTTCTTCAAAGTAAGACATCTTTCCAATAGGCTGATGTGGAAATGGTGTAAAGTGCCCCCACTATGATGGAACCAAAGGTTTATTTTACGACGTTTTCTATTTTCCCAATGTATCCAGTGTGTATATTTTCATTGATGTTTAGTGTTTCGTTTCTTGTATTCCTTTAGGTTGCTTGTCTGTTCTTAGTTTTGAAAATTTCTTGTTAGTCATGTTCAGGAGTTGCTCTGTTCTGTTTTAAATACGACGTTACTACAAAATCACACACACATACACACAAGCAAACACACATTCACACATTCGCACATTTATTATAAACTTTTATTTGAACTGAGACTTCATGTCCCACGTGACAGTTTTATTCAACCAGCGCTAAAAATGCTCTTTCAAACTCAGCACCCTTTTCTAATAATGAACCGTTCCATCTTTTTCCCTGTATAAGCTCAGAAACAAAATTTTCCATGACTGGTTTAATAAACCGTCAGTAAATGCTCGAAACCCGAATCAAAACCAATTTCACAATACATTTTACTGTATTCTTAATATTCAGTTGTACAATCAGCGTATTTGCTACACGTACACACACACACACACACACACACACACACACACACACACACACACACACACACACACACACACACACACACAGACAGACAGACAGACAGACAGACAGACACGCACATACACACGCATTCAAACACAAAGATCATTGCATCGAAACAGCTGGAAGGCCTTGCATCAAATATTCCCGTGGAACCTTTGTTTAAATATTTGTATTTGTTATCGGATTGAAGAGAATGAAGAACAATAGCAAAATAAACATGAAGACATGACTGTCTGTTCATTAGTAAATTATAACTAAGATGATCAAATTTAATATGGCGTCTCAGATAACCTGATTCAATATTTGTTTCCATTTAGTTCTGGTCACATGACACAGAACGGCGGGAAGTGGGGAGACGCTACGAGGGATAGTAAAAACGTCTCGGGAACGGGTTGGTATTTGTAAAATATATTCCATGACATGCCGAATGCTATTGATTTTGTTGCTGTGAGAGAATCTAAAATTACACCAACATATCAGTCATTAATTAATTAATAGAAATCCATTTCATCAGTAATAGAGTATTTATTTAATTACAACCATATCACAACTACAACATCTAAACCGGCTAATCCTCGATAAAATAGTTATAAGGTAAACAACACCGAACTGCAAAGGCCACTGGGAATACGACATGTCAAAGAGTGATTAGTTAATCAGTTTTGGAGAACTCGCTAATGACCGTCAGTTGATGAGAGATAATTTGTATGAGTTGAAGAGATATAAAAGAAAAATATTGCGGCTTGCAGTTGTTTCAGAGTAACGGAATGTGGATGTGACGTTAAATTCTTGAAACAGAAACACTTAGCAAACTACGTTGGAAATGGCTGAAACATTGTCTTCCTTTACGTTTTTCTGGATTAGTGCGAGTAAAAAAGGAATCAAAGTGATAAAAACTTGGATAATCTTCTGTTCTAGACAGAACGCACGCTCACATGGACACACACACATACGCACACACACATATGAAGTGGCCAAGCAGGCTTCATATATCACAGTGAGGTGCATTCAATAAAATGAATATAGAGCTATTTTCTATATTTGTCACAGTTATTCAACTTTCAATAAACCATTGTTTCATTTATGATTAAAGGTGCCCGAGCAAGTTGAGTAAAAGTTTGATGAGAGATACTCAACGTATGTAATCAATGTTGAAAATGATAGAATCGATGGTTTGGTAAGCTTCCTATAAGTGTGTGTGTGTGTGTGTGTGTGTGTGTGTGTGTGTGTATACATATCTTAATAATAATAATAATAATAATAATAATAATAATAATAATAATAATAATAATAATATGACAAGAAAAGAATGAATGAGACCTCGATAATATGTAAATAGAGGAATTTATCTATAGATATATAATATACAGCAATCAGTTGCCATACCAGAAAACTCAGTCACCAGTGTGCTTAAACGGAACAAAATCGTAACGAACACGGTATAACTTTCGAGCATTCATTATAACTTTAATATCGATATCATTAAATGTCAGTGAATGAACTAGCGAACATTAAAGCTTTAAAAGCAGAGTTTTCTAACAGAAGGATAAAACTTCACTATATCATATTCAGTGAATTTACAATTATGCTTATCCACTCGGCTATTAAACCACTTGATCAGCGAAATGCTATTGTTCTATAAAGGTAAACCAGTGGTTTGCATGGCTTTTAAATTAATGGAGCTTAAAATAAATTTACTAATTTTACTTAATTCCATGTTCACAAGATTAATGAGTCTCCTCAGGGGATTAAAGTTGTGTTTGTGGCTTTTGAATGTTATCCGCCCCTACATATACGCATTGCTTTCTAAGCACCTACTCACTGTCATTCACAATTACGAATATAGATATGTGCATACATATACATATACATATAAATATATACACTGAAGTATATATACAGACACACTAACATCTATATATATATATATGTATATATATATATATATATATATATATATATATATATATACGTATGTATTGATCTATCTATATAAATATTTACTAAGATTTGGTGTACAAGAAGTACCCGTGTAAATGAATAATTTTTAGTGGGTGTAGCTTACACTGCACTACCCCCATCTATTGGTCCAAGAAAACTTTCGCGGTTGTGACATGAAAATTGACAAAATAGGGAACTTCCAAGGCCTCAGATTTTATTTTGGAGATTTCTTTCTCCTTGGTAGATTAGCAACAACCACGGTTAAAAAGCTCCTACCTGCACACGAGGTAAGCTATCCCATTCCAGGCATCAACGAGGATAGGGTGACCCCAAAACAACAACACGCCATGAAATGTTTTGTAAAATATTATTAACAATTGTCAGCCAGAAAAAAAAACAATCTACATACAAAACAAATATATACACGAACAAAAAACCCAATGCCGCACCAGATACCAGAAGAGGTTATCTTCTGCCCCCCACCTCTTTTCGTGTCCTGGAAGCTCTGTAAATCTCTGAAAATGGCCACGAACAGTGTATCTTTTCTTGACTGAAGGATAAAGAATTATCCCTCCTTTCCTTTTTCTTTTAGGAGAGCAAGATGGGATTAGAAGGAGATCTGGTTGGCTGGCTGTTATTTCTAGTAGGTTAACCAACAGCCTAAGGACATTTTCGTTGTATTTTGTGCAGAAACCGAGTAGAAAATCATAATCTCCGTGACCCACAAGTCCAGTTTCGATTGACACTTTGAATTCTTCCTTTCTTGTATTTCACGAATTTTCACAGAAGTACAAATATTATAATCCCACATTTTGTAGGATTATGATGGTCAGTTGTTGTGGGATTAAAACATACCCACTTCTAGATCAATTCCAATTTTATGAAGAATTAAACTAGTTTTCATTTTAAGAGAAAATCTTATCATTTCCGTGCTTCCATACAATTTCCAAATGTATATCAATAATTTAAAAAAACAACAACCTGTTCTTGTGTTTCTATCGATCATTTCATTAATCCATTGATCTATTGCTGTATTGCTGCAAGAATCAATCATCTCCCCGCCCTGTTCATATCGTCTGTCCCCTTCCTCCTTTACATTTATCTGATAAAACTGGAAATATCTGTAAATTTCGGGTTCAGCACCCAGTAACCACCCAACCTTGTCTGCAAGTGACATTCTCTACACACGAGATTAGAGTTCACTTTTAATGTGTATCTCAGAGTTTGGTGATTTGTGGCAACCGGAAGACTGGATAAAGTGTTGAATTACTAACTCACAGTGCGTGAGTTCACTTCCGTTGCAGGAGTTTCGTTGCGTCTAAGAGCAGATTACATTTATTCGCGAGACAGCGAGGGAATCCCTAGACGATCACCCAACTTGTGCTTGAATTCACACCCTACCGTCTCAGAATATAACTGCCTTTGCTGTAATGTGACCCGGGATATATTTTGTCTAAAACCATAAAAGGGATGGCCATGGTTGGATCACCTTTGATCATAGGTCTACTCAGTTAGGTTTGATAAGAAGCTAACCTACAGCAACGATGTTATTCATGCAGGGATTGCTTACAAGATATGTAGGGAGAGTTAAATTTTAAGAGGCTAGCGTCCTTTCACTGAAATGTTAAGGATGATGGAAGAAACAACAGACATAAATAGTTCAGTGGAAATTTAGGCTTAACTGGTTGTTAATTTCTCTATCCCTACATAGGCACAGAGAATATGTACACACACACACACTTACGCACACACATAAACACATTCATATACACATACATACATTGATTCATACACACATCCACACATAATCGCTCCACGCACTCATATGGACATGCACGCACATTCTTACATGCATAAACACAATCGCACCACACATGTATGCATAGCTATCCATCCATCCATCCATCCATCCATCCATCCATCCATCCATCCATCCATCCATCCATCCATCCATCCATCCATAGAGAGAGAAAAATGCATATACATACACAAATATCCTGGAAGGAAAGCATTAGATAAATGCATATGTATTGTCTTTATATGGGTGTATTCGACATTGATTCAATGCAGACATTAACCATAGCACCGACCAATTTCGCATTAAGAGACATCAAAGAAGCAACTTAAAGTCTCTTTTGGAAACCCGTGAAAAATAGCAGAAAGTATG
>NC_068993.1:1907364-1908966 GCF_001194135.2 Octopus bimaculoides
GATAACCTTCCCTGGTGGTGATTGGATGGCGGTGAATTGGCAGTGAATGCAGTGAGGGTTGTGGTGGTGGTGGGGGTGGTGGTGGTACTGATGTTGGTTATTTTATTGGTGGTTGTGTTGTTGTTGATGACTGGTGTTAATGGATATTTATATAGCCTGATGCTTGCTCTCAATATCGGTTGAGGGCTTTAGCCTATATTTCCTCCTCCTGTGTAATTTATTTCTAGGCCTGGATACATCGAACAAATTTCATGCTTGAAAATTTCAGCGAAGACATAACGACATTTAAGCTAAAACTAACTGAATGTTTTACAATGATATAAGAATCAAACAAATTTAACCCCAGGTCTCTTGGTTGGTGGATAGAGACTTCTGACAATTTCGGTATCCTTGGTAACCATTCTTAATCGATCCAAGCCTAAAAATGTCTCTCTATGGGTGGCGCTAACGATCACCATTAACTGTTCAAAAGTTCTTGTGACCATCTGGTATTTCATTTTCAGGCACAGTACACCTTAGATTACACTAAGCTAGTGAGATAGCTTTTAAGACGATAGCGGGGAGTTTGAATCAGTTTTGGCTGTTATTTCAAGCAGGGTCGATCGACGATCGACGATGCTCCCTCGTAGACTTGATTCAATCGTGATGATGATGATGATGATGGTGGTAATAGTGGTAACGACGACGGCGACGACGGCGACGACGGCGGTAGCGATGACGATTATCCAAAACGGTAAAATGTGATTCGCGGTAGATTTGGCTGCGATCTCTAGCAAGATGAGCAATTCGGTGTGAGGTTACAATTCTCCATGGGTGCCGGATTAATACACTCAACGTAATGTAGACCAGACGAACGGGAAACCACGAGATTGTGAAATAACGTAGAACCTGGACGATGGCTAATAGTGGAATGGTCGGAGTGGAGGGCGGTGAGAGAGTTGACCATCGAGGCCGGATAATTACCTCCACCTCCAGGAAGTTAATTTCTAGACATTCTCCACGAGACTAATTTAATTACTTTGCACCAAAAAAAAAAGACTCTGCTTTCTCTCTTTCTCTCTTTCTTTCTCATCCTCTGTCTCTCCTTCCTCGTCTGCTCTTCTATAGCATGTGCTGCCCTCTACTGGACACATGATATGACAGAAAATGGTCAAAGCTATTGTGGGACCCAGTAAGAGAAGAATGAACGGCGTAGAACAAAATACCAAAAGAAAAACTGAAGTGGTGGTGGTGGTGGTGGGGTGAGACAGACGATGGCGGTGGAAGATGCAGTGGGGAGGGTAAGAAGGGGAGAAACAGCGTCCAACAACAGATTTGGTTTTTCTTGCTTCACACATGCATTGTACGATGCATGAATTTACGGGTTTTAGACACGCACGCACTCTCATGCACACACAGACACATATACAAGCACAAGTGTGCGTGTATGTATAGCAGTGTGTGTGTGTGTATATATATATATATATATATATATACACATATATGTGTGTGTGGGTGTGTGGGTGTATGTATATGAACGTATATATGAGTACATTTGCACATACACACATATTTACTGACAGGGATGTATATGTGTATATATATATATTTATATCTATATAT
>NC_068993.1:1910696-1911179 GCF_001194135.2 Octopus bimaculoides
GGTGTGATGGCCATCGTGGTAGTTGTATGTCGGCGTTGGTGGTGCCGATAGAGGGGTGTCGGTGGAGATGGTTTGTGGTGATGGTGGTGGTGGAGGTGGGGGCGGAGGTGGTGGCGGTGGGGGTGTTGGTAATCACTGGACTGACGTTAGGGATCACTGAAGGAGGCGGTGTTGGTGACAAATTATTACCAACAGACGGGGATTCACACTTACACACACACACACAGATTTAGGTGATGTATATGTATGTGTGTGTTTAATATCAATTCTACACCCCACCCATTCACCCTCTCCCTCTCCCTCTATCTCTATTGCTCTTTTCCTATCTATCTATCTATCTATCTATCTATGTATCTATCCATCTATCTATCTATCTGTCTATCTATCTATCTTTTGCGCACGTATACACACACGCACACGCACGCATCTATGTATGTATGCATGCATGTATGTATGTATCTATCTTTATCCACTTATATATAT
>NC_068993.1:1911596-1913086 GCF_001194135.2 Octopus bimaculoides
ATATCGAATAACTGACGGCTATGCATCGACAGACACCTGCATAGGAAAGAAAAAAACAAGATAGAGAGAGACACGTAGCAGAAATAATCACACACACACACACACACGCACACACACACACACACACACGCACACACACACACACACACACAACACACACATACTCACTCATGCACTCACACACACGCATACACAAGCCCACACATGCATACACATACACACTCATGCACACACACAGACACACATTGCATTTCTCGTGTTGTAATTTGAAGGGAAGGCCTTAGTATATTACTGGTATTTATGATACCGACCTGAGAAAGCAGGGAATCTATCCCCTCGAGTTGAGGCTTAGGTAAATACAGCAATGCAGTTCGGTGCTCCACCTTTGCTGTTTTAGACCCACCGTGGGGCAGGGCTGGGGAGGCGTATGACTGGGCGGCCCCGGGAGGTGAATAACTAAGGAGACGAATTTCAAGGTGAAGTCTTTCCTCTTGGCTTACAACCCGCGGAGATTATAACGACAACAACTTGTGTAGAATGAGATTGGCGGGTCAAACTGACCTTCGTTTAGTCACCACCGCCGCCGCCGCCACCGCCACCGCCGCCGCCGCCGCCAGCACTACCACCAGCACCATCACCGGCACCACCAGCAGAAATGATCTGTGAACAATAGGTCGGTGGATCAAACTGACCAGGGGACACACCACACCGGCACCATCGACAGCATCAAAGAAGAGGGCCCTGCCGTTTTTGTCACCACACGCCAGCCTAGAGGGCGCAATGTGTGACTATTATCGGAGAGGTCAACAGTTGAAGCACTTTCTGTCAGGAGCGAGAATACTTAATTTCACAAATAGCTCAGTCTGCCTAGCTGTAAATTTGTGTAACGCAAACCACCCTGCAACCCAACCACCAATTTTAAGTGGCGGTAGCAGTATAAACTTAACGAGTGTTTCCTTACGTTGTTCGGAGGGTATCCTTGAGTATGAGAAACACTAAACGCGACACTAGTTTCTCCACACCCGAGCATTCCTTAGCAACACACTCAATAACCCCCACTGCCATCCCACTTCACCGCAATATTGTGCCAATATTTGAAACCAATATATTACTGGTACTTTTATAAAATTGCTGTAGTCTCAGGAAGTGATGCCATCGACTGTAATTTGAACACGGAATCTATACCACACCGAATTTAGCAGAAGGTAAAACTATCTGTGATACTTTCTTTCTTTCTTTCTTTCTTTCTTTCTTTCTTTCTTTCTTTCTTTCTTTCTTTCTTTCTTTCTTTCTTTCTTTCTTTCTTTCTTTCTTTCCTTCCTTACCTCTCTCTTTCTCTGTATGTCTCATATTCTATCTATCTATCTATCTATCTATCTATCTATCTATCTATCTATCTATCTATCTATCTATCTCTCTCTCTCTCTCTCTCTCTATCTATCTATCCTTCCATCCGTCTATATATATATATATATATATTCAGATAAATA
>NC_068993.1:1913404-1918404 GCF_001194135.2 Octopus bimaculoides
CGTACAAGCGCACACACAAGCGTACACACGCACGCACACCACGTGTCGCTGGCGCGTGCTCATTTGCGTTTTCACATTTTCGCTGACGCATTTATTACTGCGGCGCGCGTATCTGTGTACGTGTGCACTCACTAGCAAAATGCACACACACAAACACACACACACACACACACACACACACACACGCTCTCTCTCTCTCTCACACACACACACACACATAGATATGTGTGTGTGTGTGTGAGTGTACGTATATACGTGTATGTGAACGTGTGTTTGTGTCTAAAGGTATGATACACACACATTGTTAGTGGAGAAGTAAATCGGAATATTATTGTAGACGAGTTTTCCTTTAAGAATCGCTTATCGCCTGGATTTAGAGAGAAAGAGAGAGAGTGAGAGGGGGGAATGAAAGAGAAAAAAAAAAGAGAGAGAGAGAGAGAGAGAGAGAGAGAGAGAGAGAGACGAATAGAGAAAGAGTGGAGAGAGAAGGAGAGAGAATAAGAAAGAGTGATGAAAAAAAGAGAAAGTATAGAGAAAGATGGAGAGAGCGAGGAAGAGAGAGAGAGAGAGAGAGAGAGGTAGATAGAGAATGTGTGTGTGCGCGCGTGTGTGAGTGTGTGTGTGTGTATGTGTGTGTGTGGTGAGCGATTGTTAATTGATTTCGCTTTGGCAGGGACTTTTTTGCTATTTCCTTTCTTTTCTTCTTCTTCTTCTTCTTCCTCTATCTTCTTCTTCTTGTTCTTCTTCTTCTTCTTCTTCTTCTTCTTCTTCTTCTTCTTCTTCTTCTTCTTCTTCTTCTTCTTCTTCTTCTTCTTCTTCTTCTTCTTCTTCTTCTTCTTCTTCTTCTTCTTGTGGTGGTGAACTGACATACAAATTCAATAATTGTGACCTACTGAAGAAGAAGAAGAAGAAAAATAAAAGAAGAAGAAGAAGAAGAAGAAGAAGAAGAAGGAGGAGGAGGAGGAGGAGACGAATGGAAGGAAAACAAGAAAGAGAAGCGAAAACAGGAAAAGGAGGAGAAGGAGGGCGAGAAAAGATGGCGAAGAAGGAGCCGAGCTTTATAACGAGCTCCCTTTTGTTATCCCATCGAACTCTTTCTTATATTCCCACTTGGTACTTCTGGTGTGTGGCAAATACTGCTGCCGCTGTTGTTGTTGTTGTTAATGCTAGGTCAGTCCTGATCAAGTCGAATAATGACCAAATATATTCCAACCGTGACAACAACGTCTAGTGCCTCGTTGCACCATGTGACTACCGTCGTTCTTTTCTTATTTTGTTTTAAATGTAGTTTGTATGTGATTGTACTGCAATCACATGAAGATTTGGCTGCTGTTTCTAGCAAGTTAATGCGACCACATATAGGCACCCGCGTGGTTGCCAGTGTTTTGTCCCTGACAAACCTTGATTGAAAAACTCGATGACCAAACGCGTCCCGGTCATGACCTTCCCCTCTTATTCGTATGTATAAGGAAGATTTCGGCCAGGTGCTCCAACGTATTCCTTTTCTGAATGCAGAGCGTAATCTTACAGTGCTTTGGCTGCTATTTCTAACATTGTAAGCGTCCAAATAGAGGCGCCCTCGTTGATGTCTTTGGCGGTGGGGTTTGCTCGATTTCCTGAATTCTTCAACGAATCTTTGATTTACCCAACAGCAGGTATTCATTGTAAATAAATTATTAATGAATACACAGGTGTAAAACCGATCAATATCATCGATAAATGGCTTTCACTTAAGATCAATGAAGTTTATTGATAAATTACATCATAGGATTAATACATTCATAGTTCATTCCAGAGTGTTTTGCGGGTAATTTCAAATGTCATGTCAGGCAAGTTCTTATTTAATTATTGTATTTTAAGCCTTTCCAAGCCGAACTGTACCTGATCGTTTACGTTTATCATAAAGGATCCACTTTTCGTCACAAGTGACTATTCGGTCTAGAAAAGGATCCTTGGTGTTTCACAGAAAGAATATCGAGCACATTTCAAAACGGCGAACTTGTTGATTTTCATTGAGCTCATGCGGTACCCATTTCTCGAGCTATTTCACCATACCAATCTTCTGCAGATTGCGTGAGACCGTTACAATACCGACACCAAGTGCCTGAGACATTTCTCTGACACTTTGACGTGGGTTTTGTTCAACAATTGCTTTCAATTGTTCATTGTCAAGACCGCATGGCCGCCCTCTACCTTCTTCATCTTCAAGGCTCTCATCACCACAACAGAATTTCTGAAAGCACCTTCGTACTCTGCGATCACTTGTGAATCCCTCTCCCCATGCTCTGTTGATATTGGCAGCAGTTTGGGAGGCATTGTGCCCAAGCTTGAACTCACGCAAGAAAAGAAAGCGAAGGTCCTTGTTTGTCATGTTCATAATTAAAGGCGCCTATGCTTCGAGAATGTTTTCCCTCTGGAAAAGAGCATACATCAATTATTAAGTATATCGAAATCCACCAAAAACATAATTAAAATACTATGATAAAATTGCGTATCAAAACACAACATTTAGAGCGGCCATTATTTTCGGAACAACCTAATATATACAGGCTGTATTAAAACTCTGAGCGCCACATTTAGTTGGCAGAGAAACACGCACACACACACACACACACACACACACACACACACACTCACACACACAAACACATTAGCGACGCAAGCAGTATTAAACAAGCGTGCATTTGGGTAATGAAAGGAAATATAAGAGTTTCTCTCATCGTATATATTGCAGTAAAATTTGTTCCGATAGACCTTCCAAGTTGAAGCGAGGTTAAATATTTATGCGTTGCCATAGACTGGCGATTCGATTCGTCTCCCCGGTTTGCTTCAGGCACGTGATGTCGATAAGCCACAAAACTGGGGAAATATATCGGTATCCACCATTCCTGAATTCGTTCGAGGCATGTTGTTTCGTCTGTTTATGACTTTCATGCGATTTAACACCCAACGTTATAACACTCAGTCGTCTCTCAAGCGCTATCCGCAGCTAACCAGCGAACAAAAGAAAAAAAAACACATATATTGAGTATGTGGAGATGATAATGTTTTACAATATCAACGCTGCTTTTAATTCGTTATTGAATTTTGAATTTATATATATATATATATATATATATACAGACATATATATATATATATATACATATATGTACACATACATACATACACACAGCTACTATGCCAGTGACCACGTGGTGGCAATCAACGAAACATCTGACAGCTCAAGAAATATATTAGAAATAAATGTAATTGCTTCTTTGTGAATATTTAATGATTAAAATGACTTTTACACCATATAACTGCTTCAGTTCCAAGTCCAGAATATCTATCTATCTATCTATCTATCTATCTATCTATCTATCTATCTATCTATCTATCTATCTGTGTGTCTCTCTGTCTATTCTTGTTAAATAACACCTGTCTTCGTATTAAAATACACTCTACCATCATAGTTATTACAACTTTTGTTGGACGGTACCATCAAGACAACCATTTCTCTAGAGACTTCCACTTGGCGTTGGCTGTTTTTGGAAGTTAAGTTCTGGTTTCTTTGGGGTGATGCGTTTCCTCTACCTGCCAAGTCAAATGTTCCCAAATATTTTAATCAATAATCAATACTGAATAGATATAATTTTATATATTCTCAAAAAAAAAAAAAGAAAAAAATCCTGTAATTAGAAACGAAATGAGGAGAGCCTAGTCGTTGGAGGTGTGAAAGAAATGAATTAAATTCTACATTTTGGTAATTCCAATTCTAATGAAATTTCATCTCAGGATCAAATCTTCTCGTTTATCATCGGAACTTTTAATTGGAACAGTCAAGATTGTGTTAAGTTGGAAAATATTCATTATTAATAATGTATTGGAAGATTTTAATTACGTAAGTTTTGGACAAATATCCTGGTTCTTAGATTCTTCAACAGAATCTTGGCAAATCGCAGTTTTGACGATAACCTAGCAGCAGCAGTAGTAGTAGTAATATGTAGTTGTTGCTGACACTACCATATGCTCATCATTGTTGTTTTTGATTTGATTCAGGTGACACCTATAATCAATGAACTTCCATCCGTGACTATCCCATATTATTGGATAGAAGGGTCGCAGTGACTAACGTGTCGTCTTAACGACAACACTGTGTGATTTAAGAGAGATTTGGTTGTTATTTCTTGCAAGTCGAGTGACATGAAGGTCATCGTTAGTACATTAATGGTTATGATGATGATGGTGGTGGTGGTGAAGGGAATAACATTGATATCATGAGGATGCTGCTGATGATGATGAGGATGACGACCACAACGGATGATAATGCCGTTGATATAGTTGTTCATGGTGATGATGATGATGATGATGATATTAATTTATGTACAAAAAAGTGTAAAGAGATACTGTTTAAATAATTATATTTACACTGAAGGTAATGTTAATTCGATATGATTAATTCTGGTCCTGAAAGGGAAGGGAGACAATCTGGGAATAGGAAACAATAAAGATAAAATTGAATGAAGTAAGGGAAAGAGGTGGAAATTCTGCTATTTGGCTCATTCGCCAGTTTCGATGAGGAACAAGATTTCGTTCGATCCAATCAACTTCCTACTCATAACAAATAAAAAGTTGAGTATTCCGCAGATATGTTTGCCAATCAATGTAAATGTCAAACTGAAACCCCGGGGAAACGATTCGCTGCAAGGCTCCATTCCGTGCGACAGTCTTGGTAAAAGTTACTGCACGAGCGCTTGTGTGTGAGTTTGTGTGGGTGTATTATGTGCGCGTGCGTATATGTATATGTACATATACGCACACACACACACACACACACACACACTACATATGTACATATACATACGTATATATATTTATATGTAATTTATATATATATATATATATATATATACAGTTTTATAAATGCTCAGCTCTTAAGCCACTCTGTTGTTTCTGCTAAATATTAATAAGTGTGTGTATATATATATATATATATATATATATATACATACACATTT
>NC_068993.1:1919648-1920906 GCF_001194135.2 Octopus bimaculoides
TTCATTATCTGGAATTAAGTACATACCAATTTCGAATCGATAGAACATCAGTAAAAGACACAGCAACAACAACAAACATCTGACAGCAACAACAACTTTAAGCAAGAGGAGACAAAGCAACAGCGACGCACCATCATTAGCGCCAGCAGCAGCAGCATCAGCAGAAACAGCAGCAACAGTAAACGTCACACACACCACCGCCTCCGCCAGCAGCATCCTCTCCACTACCACCACCACTAACCACAACAACAACGGAACACCAATGCCACCACCAATAACAACAATGAAATAGCAGCTAATTGTCCCTCAAATTAGACTGTATCGGCTTAAAACAAAAAGAAAGAAAGAAAAAAACGTATTAAATATTGTAGCCATAGATACACCACACCTAAAACCAAACGAGGTGGCCACGGTAGGAATGCTTTTGGTCTAAACAACAACCTCTTCCCTTCTTTACTTCTCTTTGACCAACCACCTTTCTGTACAACATGGTTCTATCAACAACGACCCTCCTACTCCGATACAGACTTTCTCTCACACCTCTCCTCTCAATTCATCCATTTCTCCAACTCTGCTTCTCTATCAATCTTACACATTTACAAATCAGTTCGCAACACTACCAAAGCGATGCCGGTTCGAATCGCCTCTGCAGCAACCACAGTGTACCGGGTCCCAGTCAACTTCCTCTCTCTTTCTCTCTCTTTCTCTCTCTCTCTATTATTACACTGTTTTCTTCTATTCATACAACTGTTCTCTTTTCTCCCATAACACACCTCCCACCGCCTCGTTTTCTATTCCTACTCTCACTACTAATAAAACTACATTTACTCCTCCTCCGCTTCCTCCTCCTCCTAATCATCATCACCCTCCTACCACCACTACTTTCTCCTCTTGTTCTCCTCCTACCTGCCCTCCTCCATTCACTCCACACCAACAAACACAGCCTGTCTGTCAAACTATCGCTAGCTCCATGTTTACTTCTCTTGGGTGGTCATTAACGGGTTTACACAGACTCACAAATATGCGCAAACACACATGAATGCGTATACACACCGCAATATCTCCATGTGCATACATCTATATACAGGTGAATATATATATATTAAACAGGCGTATGTCTATACGCACACGGGATTATATATATGTATGTGTGTGTATTTATGCTTATGTATAATATAATATAAACATATATACGTTAATATATATGCATGTCTATATGTAAGTAATTTATATATATATATATATATATATATATATA
>NC_068993.1:1921205-1921961 GCF_001194135.2 Octopus bimaculoides
ATATATATATATATATATATATATATATATATAGGCGCGGGAGTGGCTGTGTAGTAAGTAGCTTGCTTACCAACCGGGTTGTCGGTTCAGTCCCACTGCGTGGCACCTTGGGCAAATGTCTTCTACTATAGCCTCGGGCCGACCAAAGCCTTGTGAGTGGATTTGGTAAACGGAAACTGAAAGAAGCCCGTCGTATATATGCATTTATATATATATGTGTGTACACTCATATGAAGTGTTAATGAATGTTAAATACGCATGGTATAGATAGTCACTAAGTTGTGCTCGGATAATCCGAGACTTACACTTCATCTCGTTCATAAAGAGCAGGTAGTTCTGATGCTGGAAGTCGTCTATGAAAATGATTATCGTCAACCGCTATGGAAGCAGAAAAAATAGATAAACTATAGTAGACTTAAGGAGTTTATTTATATTAAAAAGTGACGTCTTCAAATAAATGAATGATGTAATTAATTTTGATCTTTACGGCTGTTTCATACAAAAAAAATGTCTGACGCCATAACCTAGCATAATATGTAATGTAGTCTCATAATATTGTTGATATGTAGACCCATTTTTTGTCAGAGTATTCTAACGATAATATAACTTCACATCAGAGGTCTTTCAAAATACTTACTTGCCCATAACCTACAACATTATCCGAAACAGCCGTTAAGACTTCCTTACATCATTCATTTATTCGCATACACAAATTTCCATGTGGATATATACTTGTTAAGCTTACTTTTGTTGATA
>NC_068993.1:1921971-1922727 GCF_001194135.2 Octopus bimaculoides
ATGTATGTATGTATGTATGTATGTATGTATGTATGTATGTATATGGAGAGGAATGTATGAGCCGCACACAAGTGTACGAGTAGTTCAGACATTTTCAAGATGGTCTACAAAATGTCGATATTGACGAAAGTTCTGGGTGACCCGCATTCAGTAGAATTGAGAAAAACATCGCAGATTTGCGTGCAGCTATGAGGGGATATTGTCGAATCCCCATCCGTGAGTTATCAGAGGATGTGCAGATTAGTTACGGTTCAGTTCAGTCCATTATCACTGAAGATTTGAGTATGAGATGTGGGTCTGCCAAGTTTGTGCCAAAACTGCTTTCACCTGACCAAGAAGACACGATCTTTAGTGAGACCGAAACCTTTATGTATGGATGTACCTGGTGAGAACCAGACTGCAAAGTGGACGCAACACAACACGTCGAACGGAGTCTCACCCCTAAGGGACAATAAGCAGGATAGGTCGATACGACCATTGTACGAAATAAAGATTAATACCATATCGATCTCGTTATTTCAGAAATTATTATGATATACATATAGGGGGAAAGAGAGGCATGTACATAAGCATATATGTATATATGTAACTGAATTCTATGAGAATGTTGGACCAACCTCCGTGAAATATTATATACACATGCATATACATACACAACTATACACTTCACTCTCTATTGATATATCTATTTGTATGTATATAACTCTGTCACCGTTGTGTGTGTGTGTGTATATATATATATATATATATATATAT
>NC_068993.1:1924038-1928456 GCF_001194135.2 Octopus bimaculoides
TATATATATATATATATATATATGTGTGTATACTTATCTCGCTCTCACCTCCCATTCTACCCCCACCTCCCCTACCATGCTATATGAAATTTATCTCACTTTGTTTCAGCTTTCATATTTTATGTCTTCCTTCAGTATTAACTAATCATTTATCTACAGCTGGTCTCTTCTATATCACTCCCAGACGCGCACACACCACACACACATACGCGCACGCACTCACGCACGCAGACACACACATACACGCGTGCGCGCGCACGCACATACACTTCACACTTATATACATATATCTGTATGCATGTATGTTTGTTTGTATGTATGTATCTATGTATGTATGTGGGCGTGTATGCATGTGTGTATATAGGTGAAATAAACATCATAAATGGTTTGCCCCCCACAGAAACTACAGAAGCTCTCCTGAACCCATTGCTATATATATATATATATATATATATATATATATATATATATATATATATATATATATATATATATATATATATAGGAGAATATACAAAAAATAACAACAGACGAGGACAGGTGGTGTAAATAACAAAAGTATATATTAGTATGACGCTCGGGAATACGGAAAGTCTTTGACGCTTCGAGCTACGCTCTTCAACAGAAAGAATCCTTACAACTAATATACATGTATCCTACATACATACATACACACACACATACATACATACATACATACATACATACATACCCATATACATACCTACATACATACATACATACACGCATGCACACATCATTGAAGTCATCAGCTCTTCTCGTCAAAAGTTAACCGTAAAAATATTTACTTTATCTTTTAACTCCCATATATCATTTCTTTAGGCCAACATAACATCTTGTTGTTTACAGTGTTTCTTATTTCATTACATTATCCATCAATTATGTTTTATAGTAATTGATAGAACATATAATTTATTAATAGTCACACATTTTTGTATTTATAGTTAATAGTTTTGGTCAAAGTTCCCCCCCCCCTCCAAAACAAAACAAAACAAAAAGAACCTCAAAAAAAAAAAAGACCAGCGTCGGAGAGTTACCATGTCAAATCACCGTTAAGAACTACTTCATTATCTTCCAATATTTCACGTTGAAATATTTTCCTCATCCACAGATCTTCAGAGATACCCCTCTCTCTCCCTCTCTCTCTTTCTCTCTCTATTTCACTTTCTCTACCTCCCTCACTCTTTCTCTTTGTCTCTTTTTCTGACTCTAAAAATATTTTCCATTTAATTTATTTTAATTCTTTAATTAAAAATCCAGTCGTAATCAGATTTAAAATGAGTGCTATCATATTTAATCTCCTCAAAGCTCGTTGGATCTGTAAAGATATTTTGCTGATACCTTTGCCAGGAAATTTTGTCAAATAGAAAATTTTTCTTGATGACAAAATAGGATGATCTTGCAGGGGAGATGGCGCATATTTTACTTGGAAAAAAAAAATCTAAACCGCCTGATTGGTCGAAAGGAAAAAAAAGGGAGAGAGAAAAAGCGTTTGTGACAGACACGTTTCCTAAACCCACATTGGAAGGGATTATTTAAGGGATTCGCCTCACGAAACGATGCGATCTGTGTTCAATATCCATTATTCCGTGCTTTAATACAAATTTGAAAAACTAAACAAAGAGCAAAAACACACTGAACATGGCTGAATTATAACAGACACTATGTTCTTCATTGTTTTTTTTTAAAGTGAATGTAATACAGTAAGGCACGATTTAAGAATTTAATTAAAGTAAGTTAGTCCTAAAGGCATTCTCTTGAATTCTCTCTTATTTGGATTGGTCTTCGAGAACTTACGCTTATGAAATAATCTCCATTTCATGCAGTTTCCATTCAGTATAACTTGGTATCAGACCAGCTTGAAACAGATTCAACAGATTAAACTAAAGAATACTGAGCGCTTCTTTTACTAAATTGTTCGACCTTTACCATGGAAATCCCTGCAGATAATCTGACGGTGATAGATTTGTTCTTTGATTAAAATTGTGATAGAATCATCGATTTTGAGTAATTAATTAGTACTTGACTTATAGGTCGATACTTCCTAGTCAGTACGAAGAATACTTATAACCATTGAAAAAAGGGGAAAAGAGCGAAATGCAGGTGTGCCGCAGGATGTGAGAGGTGGCACAAAGAGCCTCTTACTGATTATAGAGCAACAGAAAGGAATGAGGAGGAGATAATGATGAGCAGTATATGGTCAGCATTACTGAACCACCAATAAGAGGGTGTTACGGTTGAGGGTCGAAACATCGGATGACTGTTGGATACAGTATCATGACATCATGACATCAATTCCTATTGGTCAAAACTAAGTTCACCAAACATGGAAGGAGAAGACGCATCTTCCTCTAGATGTTATCAATATCATATAATAATTAAGAGGCAGCGATCTGCAAGAGTCGTTAGCAACTGGTTGAGGTCGAACAAGTGACAAGCAAATCTGTGGTATTGAGCAGAATATTTGCTGTAGTCCATCTTTTTATACCAAGGCAAAACAATGTACATGATAAACACTTCCAATCAATTAAGATCAGAGGCCATGTGGGACACTATCAGGGCATTCTTCTTCTTCTTCTTCTTCTTCTTCTTCTTCTTCTTCTTCTTCTTCTTCTTCTTCTTCTTCTTCTTCTTCTTCTTCTTCTTCTTCTTCTTCTTCTTCTTCTTCTTCTTCTTCTTCTTCTTCTTCTTCTTCTTCTACCTGCCATTATTTCTCAAGCCATGCAAACAACAAGGTATTTTGAAATCTTGGATTGTTGATTACTGCGTCTAGAACAAATTTTCAAAGATCGAAAATTGTGTTTAGCAACCTTTAAAACATCGAAATTCTGATAGGAATCTCCACAAGAACGTTTATGCTGAGATCCATAAATCTAATGAAATGCATTGATATACCTGACAGTCACACTTCCTGTTCTTCATTCATGCAACATTGAGTCTCTAACGGACAGAAAATGCAGAATATTGACATGAAACAAGCGAGTGCAGTAAAGTAACGTTCTCCATTGGTGGTGCAACATTCCCGTGCATGTGTTTCGTGCGACTTTGTAACTTTGATCAAAGAGAGAACTTGTACTGCATGCTGCATCATCTTCGTGAGATTCTCGAGAGTCTGTCTGTGTGTCCATCAATGGTAGATTTCTTTGATG
This sequence comes from Octopus bimaculoides, assembly GCF_001194135.2. NCBI lineage: Eukaryota > Metazoa > Mollusca > Cephalopoda > Octopoda > Octopodidae > Octopus > Octopus bimaculoides. The sequence continues at coordinate 1,927,209 of NC_068993.1, forward strand.
CATTTTTCACACCACAAATACCAAACATAAATTTAAAACTACACAGGGCCAAAATTCATAGATAAACGATTGAACAGGTATCGATTTGTGTGCGTATATGTATGTGTCAATGTATTTCTGTATAAGCAGGTATATATGTGTGTGTGTATGTGTATATATATATATGTACATATGTATGTATATATGTATATGTATATATATGTATATATGTATATATGTATATATGTATATATATCTATGTATGTATATGCATGTATCTATAAGGGTGTGTGTGTATATATATATGTACATATATGTATATATATATATATATGTGTATATATATTTACTTATGTATTTGTGTGTGTGCGTGTGGTGTATAGGTCTATATGTGTGCGTGTGCATGAGTATGTTTATGTGTGGATAAATGCGTGTTTGCATATATAGCTGTCTATTTGTCTATTAATATGTATGTATGTTTGTATGTAGCAACGAGTGTGTATATCCAATCTGCGACATTCAAAGTCTACATTCTTTAGAACTCTATAGCTTTCACATGTTTCCATTTATAATCCATTGTAAAGCATATCCTTGCCTTGAATTGTAGGCGAACCCTGCACTGCAGACCGTTAGCTCGCAGCAAACCATGTGCGTGACCTGGTTTCCTTTCCTCTTTATAACTCCGGGCCAAATCGTGAAGGTCACATCCACTACTTTTTTCATTCTATTTTGCTCGACAGACGTTTAATCACTCATTGACAATCACATTCATTCTTAGATTTAATCAATTTACTCGACAAAATTCGACTACTTCACGGCTTCCTTGCTTCCATTGCACGCCGTATTTATATTCTGCATTCAATCTTCGTGTTTTGGCTCACAACATTTACATGCAGAAGGTTTAGTTATATGACTAATTTACATTTTATACACACAACAAGTACATACAAATACACACAAACACACACGAACACACACATGCATACATATATGGCTGCAATCCAATGACTAAAACAAGTACATATATATTTGTATATATATATACATACATTCATATATATATATATATCCAAAAAAGGAAGAAAAAACATGAAAATAAAACACCGCAAAGACGTGGTACATGCAGAGTATTAAAAGACGCTCAGAGAAGGAAAGAAAGGGTGTTTTACGTTTCGAGCGAAACTCTTCTTCAGAAGCAGGAGACAGAGGAAAGTCCAAGAGAGAAGCAAGACGGAGGACGCACACACACACACACACACACACACACAC
>NC_068993.1:1928884-1929373 GCF_001194135.2 Octopus bimaculoides
TATATATATATATATATGTGTATATATATGTATGCATGTATGTATGTATACACACACACACATATATATATATATATATATAAGAGAGAGAGAGAGAGAGAGAGAGAGAGAGAGAGAGAGAGAGAGAGAGAGATGTGTGCATGTGTATATGTACGTGTATATATATGTGTGTGTCTATACATCTGTTAATACTATGTATGTCTGTTTGTCTGCCTTGTTGGTTCTTTCTATTTATGCACGCGTGAATGAATAAAGGAATATTGCTTGTATGCTTTATTAAAAATTGTGAGTCCAACACAATGCGTTTCTTTCGTTCAAAGAACTCACACAAACACATACACAAACAGACACTGACGTGTGCACACACACATATATATAGGCATGTATGCATTTATTCATGTGTTTATATACATATATATACGTTTTTCTATATATGTAAATATATAGATATATACATATATATATATGTATATGCGTAACTATATATAT
>NC_068993.1:1929383-1930384 GCF_001194135.2 Octopus bimaculoides
TCTCTCTCTCTCTCTCTCTCTCCCTCTCTCTCTCACCATATCTCTCCCCATCTCTCTCTCTCTTTTCTCCTTCGTACCATCTCTCTCTCTTTCTCTCCCTCTCTCCCTCTCATTAATTTCCACCTCTATGAAAACATGCTTTGTAACGGAAGTAGGGTCTTATGAACGTGATTTCAATCGGAAGTAGCTACACATGATTTGTCATGACGTGAACTGGGATTTGTGAAACAAATGTTTTCGTTTTTCGTTTATCTATGATTCCAAGTTCTAAGATTCCAGCTTGGAAACGTTGCTATGTTGCTGTGATAAAAGTCCCATTTATTTACGATGCCATTTTCAGAATCTATGAAAAACAGTTTTTTTCCGATTCCTAATTCAATTAGTAATTTGTGGAATTAGCGATTAATCAATCACTGCACTCGATGACTTTTCAAATTCTTCAAATCTAACGCAAGAAGAAGAGGAAGGCATCTCATTAACACTGGTGCCGCCGCTGCCTCTGCTGTAACCACAGGCCACGGCTGCAACCGCTACAACTATTTAAGTTCCTGCTGCCGCCGCTGCTACTGCTAATACTACTACTACTACTACTACTACTACTACTACTACTACTACTACTACTACTACTACTACCACCAGTGGTATAATAAACTCATAAAACAATAGAGTTGAATACTTTTCGAAACACAATTCCAGAACTGAAGTTCCTCAACTTTGTTTCATTTTCTCCTAGAACCATCTTTTGCCGTTTTCAGATATAGCATTCCCCAACCATTCCTACACCTCCCTTAATTATGTTGCTCATTTCTATTTGATCTTTTACCAATTCCTCAACTTAAACCACCTTTAACTACAATCGTCCTTGTCTATCTTTCTTTTGCGTGTTTCGAGTGTCAGTTATAAAAATATTTAGAAACTCTATCTTCTTCACAAATATTACTTATTGGGTCAAATCCTACCAATAATCGATATCTGATATTTAGAAACGCTTTTCTCCCCCC
>NC_068993.1:1930486-1935486 GCF_001194135.2 Octopus bimaculoides
AAAAAAAAAAGAAAAAAACAGGAATCAGGCCGTTCCTCCTTCCCAGACACCTTATTTGAAGTTCTTGAGGAATTTCGGGTTTTCACTTCGAGAACATTTTTGTTTTAAAAAATTATGCATATTTTCTTTATAAATTCACGTCCTTATCTGCTCGGAATCGGTATCTTTTCCCATCTCAACTGGGTTTTCTTATATGTACTACATAGCACAGACGTTATTTAGCCAGTATCATCTCTGCATCAAAATCTTTTCTCGTTCCGATTAATCAATACATATCTATAATACACCTTTTCATAAAACCATACTCTTTCCTGCGTTTTCTCACCATCCTCATCGCCACATCTCTCCCCCACTCCTCTTTCTTATTTTTGTGGCCAAATCCACACTTCATCTTCACCATGTTACATACTGTTCTCAAAATGGCTTCCTTCCTCCTTGTCTTTCATTTGCAGAATTTATATCACATCCCCTTCCAGTGTCTCTTTGTATGTAAAACACTTTTATTGCTTGTTCGTTCATCAGAAAACAGTTTCTTTGCGAGAATTCTCTTAAATCATTCCAGTTAGCTTTTATTGTTTCAAACTCTTAATGGCTTTAGTCACTGAATTACGGCCATGATAGAGAACTGCAGTTGATCGTATTAATCTCAGTATATCAGTAATTTTCTCAGAGCAGAATTTACTTAATCGAACCTGTTTATCGAACCGCTATGTTACAGCAAATAAGGTGACACGATATAAGCAACATCATGCTATATACTGAGTTAAATATAGACATACGTACGCACCTACAAATACAATACACATATACATAATTGCGTTAATTTCACGAGCAGGCTGTTCCGTTGATCGGATCAACTGGAACCCTCGACGTCGTAAGTGCTGACATCGTGCATTTAAGTTTATGAGAGCGAGTGTGTGGGAATAAAGCTATCGTGTTAGAAGTGAAACGAGTGCAGTGTGAATGATGGAGGAATAGAAAAAGCGTGAGCAGAGGAGAAGCGCGCTAGAAAAAGTGTGCCGAAGAAAGTGTCGAAGCCTCGAAATGATTAGTGGGGCATCCGCAATCGAAAGGTAAACCGGAGAGCAGGAGAGGTGTTGGGAGGAGTGGTGAGTAGATACAAATGTCCAGAGACAATTGACACGTTAGCAAGTTGGATTACTCTTCATTTGAAACTGGAATCCCAGGTTTGATCGCCATCTTCGAAAACTACGCTAATCTGGATTACCACCCAGCTTGTATTGGATAACTTTTTATTGATACGTGTGCGTGTGTAGTTATATGTATATATGTGTATATATATATGTGTGTGTGTGCGTGTGTGTCTGTATGTATTTCTATTTACATATATGAATATACACACATAAACACAAACATTTCATTTAGGTATAATATTTGCAAGTGAAGAGTAGATAAGATAATTATGTCTATATATATGTGTGTGAATGTATGAATGTGTATATGTATGTATATATATATATATATATATATATATATATATATATATATATATATATATATATATATGCATATGTGTGTGTGTCTGTAAGTAGTGTAAGTATGCATATTCATATGTGTGTGTACATATTGTATATAACAATATTTTATTGAAGTAATAAATTATTTTTCTTGGAGATACCAATAAAATCCACCAGTCACTTTCTCTCTGTGTATATATACATACACACATTCATGTCACATTTTGATATAATATATTCAATCATTTACTGCTGTTATATATGTGTGTTCCTGTGTGTGTGTGTGTGTGTATACATATATATATATATACACACTCACACATACATACATACGTATATATATATATATATATATATATATATATATATATATATATATATATATATATATATATATACACACTTATCTTCTCAACCTATCGCTCTCTCTCTCTTTGTCACGCTCGCGCACACATATTTTCTAATTTTCAAATTGATAAAATTGCAATGTATCAGTAATCCATAATCCAAGTGAGGGATATAAGATTATAGGATCACATGTATTTAATCCGAACTTCGAGATGTAATTCAGTAAAAGTAACCATTTACAAATTTTCGAAAAAAAAAAAAACAATATTAATATAACAAGTAAAAAAACAAAATTTTTATTTCCGATTTCTATGGAAATTTGTGTATTAAAGATGAAATTTATTAAAATTTAGATTTCAGGTTTTAAATTTCTTTGTTTGATATGTACTATCTTCAAATTTGAGTTCATGTTCTAAGAAGAAAACATACGTTTGTGCTGTGGTTAGGGTGGTGCGGTCACAAACATTAGGTCATGAGTTCGATTACTGAATCACAGCGTGACACAGCGATGACTGGATTGTATTACACATTATCCAAACAAACAATCAACGAATGTTCTATATTTTTTCTGATTTTACTGCCTGACACTTATCCAAGAAGCTCTGCTCCCATTTGAATTGTGTTTGGCAACTTTTATTTTCTCTCAATGATTTATTAAGGATTTGAAAATGAATGTCATACTTATTGTTGACACCATAAGACTTCGAGAGAACATGAAGTATTTCTTGTTTGGAGCGTGGAATATCGAAGCAGATAAACTTTAAATGAGCCCTTCGACTGTAGGTACATGGTCTGAAATTTTGAGGGAGGAGAGGGCTGATTGATTACATCGATCCAAGTGTTTGACTGGTTCTTATTTTATCGACCTCGACAGGACGAAAGGCAAAGTCGACCACTGACGAATTGCGGCTGAGCACTTTGTCCGGCGTGCTGACGATTCTGCCGGCTCGCTACCTTAGATAAACTATAATTATGCTTTCAGATTTTGGCACAAGGCCAGCAATTTCAAGAGAGGGTATAAGTCGATCTCAGTGTTCAATTGGAATTTATTTTACTTCGAAAGGAAGAAAGGCAAAGTCAATCACAGTGAAATTTGAACTTAAAACGTAAAGACGGACGAAATGTCGCAAAGCATTTTGTCCAGAGTGTTTACGATCCTGGCTTAGAAACAATATAAATAATAGAGCGTAAATATTAAGTTAAAAAATAGCCTTTGGTTTAAAAAAGTCGATGGCTGCTTATTATATTTACAGGAGATCTGGTTTTGCGTCCAACGAGCCGCCTTCGACCTTTTCTATCCAAAGGATTTTAAATCCTATATCCACAGGTTATTATCTATAGCTTAACGGCATCGGAATCCAACGTTCCAAAACACGAGAAAAAAAAATTAAAAGAAAGGAATAAAAGATTATTTCCTGTAAATTCTTATGATTTACACACAAACTGTTCTTTATTTCCCTTTAAACTCTTCCTACAGGCTTTAAGCTGGTATCTTATGTTTCATGGAACATTATTCCTATCCGACGAGACAGGTTTACGAAGTTTCTGAATTTATTTAAAAGAATACAGTTGCATAAGAAGTTACAAATGACAAAATTGCTCCATAGGCAGGATGATAGCAGACGAGTAAACAGTGTAGAACGCAATAACACGCCGAGTGTGACAGCTTACTTTCTTCTGGGCGCAATAACAAAAGAAAAAAATAATGAAGCAAAACAAAGAGGTGGTTCTGTATAGGGGTGTTCAAAAATTAGCTGCAACTTCCGGGGACGGCCAACCATCGAGAATAGTTTTGTTTTCGTAATTTTATCCGTTAGATTGTTGGAATATTATGATTTATAATAACGAGGTTGCGTTCTCACAGGGAACGTAAGACGAGGTATGAGCGTCTCTCTCCCTCTCTTCCTTTTTTGTGTGTACTTTCATACATACATATGTATGTGCATAATTATTTATATACGTGTGTATATACACATATGTGTACACACATCTATAAACATGTGCATATATATAAATTATATAAATATAGATACACACACACACACACACACACACACACACATATGTATATATATATATATATATATGTACATACATATAAAAATCTGTATATATATATATATATATCTATACACACACACGGACACACATAAATATATACGTATGTGCATGCCTATACATGTATGTTAATATTCAAGCACACAGAGGTACTTATACATGTATACGTATAGAAATATACGCTACATGAAGCCAACACTGTATCGATCAGTCTGTATTGATGTTCTTCTCATCAGCGAAGATTGAAGCATCAAGGTGTTAAACTAAAGAGAAAATGCATGTTTGCTGCCACTCACCAGTGAATGCAGTCGAGTTTGATGTGCCTCTCTACATCTATAAAGATATTTATCAAACGTATTAATCTGTTTAATGTCTTCGTAACAGCGATAATGATTCCTTTGGTGGCGCTCTCGATAGCTGTGGCTGGGTATTAACGAGAGAGAGAGAGAGAGGGGGGGAAGAGGGAGAGAGAGAGAGAGGGAAGAGGGAGAGAGAGAGAGAAGGAGAGAGTTGTAGAAGGAGATAGGGAGAAGGAGGGAGAGAGAAGAAGAGATGAAGAAAGTGAGAGAGAAAGAGGGAAGGAGAGAGAATGTGATAATGAGAGAGAGAGAGTCAGAGACAGAGAGAATGGAAAAGAAAGGCATAATAGGTAAAGGGAGTATAGAAGAGAGAGAGAGAGAGAGAGAGAGAGAGAGAGAGAGAGACTGGTAAAATGGTAGTAATGTTGGTTGTAGTGATTTGGTGGTGTTTGTATGTAAGAGTGTGTTAATGTTGTTGGTATAATTTGGTGATAATTGTAGTATTGGCTGTAATAGATGTGGTTATGTTGTCATGGTGTGGCGCAGTAGCGTTGTGGTGGTGGTGGTGGTGGTGGTGATGGTGGTGGTGGTGGTGGTGGTGGTATAATGTGCTGATAATTGCGATATTGTTAGTAACGCGTTTGATGCTGGAAATAACAGCCTTTCAAAAAAGTGAAGGAAGGACAAATTACCTAATGTTGTCCCAGATGTCTGAAAACAAACGAAGAGAGGGTCTTGGTTGGAACGCCTTTGGTCAGACATCTACTGACTTAGGATTGGCCGAGGGCTAAATATTAACAATGGTATTCAGGCAAAC
>NC_068993.1:1937256-1942256 GCF_001194135.2 Octopus bimaculoides
CAATATCTTAATGGCGCATGGCTACCAACTCACGTTTCATATTTACACGGTGCAGTATTTCCACATACAGAGGAAATGCGTAGAAGCCTCTCATAGTGATAAACTAGATAGTTATCTAAGGTCTCACGTGTGCGTATGTGTGTGTAATATATATATATATATATATATATATATATATATTGGGGCCTAGGCAGCAACTCGCATTTCATGTTCACGTATTTCTTCGTTTCAGATAGAAAGCTATCCAATTCTATAGTTCGAACAATAGATTTGTAGACGGTGGTGGTAATTCGGATGTACAGAATCCTAGTTCATATTGAGGGCGTTGACAAGAATGTAACATGGCTGTATAATCTGATGTTTGAAAATTAACATAATTTCTTAGGAATATCTAAAGAATTTTGGTTGGTATAATTACCGGGAATGTCTAGAACTCTTCATATTAGATGTGTGGTTGCATTTGTGTGCTGATGTGTGGTTGTGTGTTGAGTCTGTTTGCATTCTGTAAAAAGTACCTGTCCTTTTGAGTCATTATATCAACCGTACTTCTTTCTCTTGTACTTCATTTATGTTCAGTGAGGTCTACGAAAACATGGTGGTACATGGTGGTAGTGGTGATGGTGGTGGTGGTGGTGATTGGGTAAAACGAAAAGATGTAAAAAGCACTTTTATGTCCCTAGCACTTTTGTGACACTAATTTCTGTCGTACACACACACACACACACACACACACACACACACACACACACACACACACACACACACACACACACACACACACACACACACACACACACACACACACACACACACACACACACACATACACACACGCGCGCAAACACACGCAAACACACATACATGTATTTATGTATATAAGCATACGCAGATATATTTATATACATATGTCTACACATACATACGAACACACAAACATAAATATATATGCATGTAATATAATGCACACACACACACACACACACACACTGCCAAGTACATGTATCCACTTATACGTAATCGATATCTCTACTGCCATATAATTAAAATTCATAATTATTAAATCTTATAAAACAACGTAAAAACGTATAGTATGATGTAATTCTATGGAATACAGGAAGACTACACGTTAATCGAGAAAGAAAATAACAATAACAATAATAATAATAATAAAACATATTCATTATTATACAAACATTTTAGAGGGAGTGAACGTTAATTATAATTAAGATTGTAATATAAATTTCACAGATAATTGCCAATCAAAGTCTTTCTCCCACGCAACGTAACAGCAACATAGGATGGACATATCTACATTGGTATTAGAAGCATTAGAAGCATTAGAAGCATTGGTAGTGATCTCGGCAATGGTTAGAAAAACGAGTTCCAGCGACTGTTGCATACATCCTAAACGCACAGAACAGACATATCAAGCAGAATACTAAACTAGCAGGATGAACATGCAAAGCATGTAAATGTATAGCGCAATAAGAAATGTCAGGAGTATCTATCTATCTGTCTATCTGTCTGTCTGTCTGTCTGTCTGTCTGTCTATCCGGGAACCCAACCAACGATCTACCGATCATGAGTGCAACACCTTAGCCACTAGGCCACCCGCTACACACACGCACATACACGCGCACACACACATATATATATAATATATACATATCATACACATACGAGGCTGTGTGGTAGGAAGCTTGCTTCACAATCACATTGTTCTGGGTTCAGTCTCACTGCGTGACACCTTGGGTGAGTGGCTTCTACTATAGCCTCAAGCAGCTCAAGGCTTTGTGAGTGGATATGGTTGACGGAAACTGAAAGAAGCCTGTCGCATATATGTATATATATATATTATTAATAAGTTTGAAATGGAGAGATTCAATGGATTTAAATTAATTTATTAATTAACATTGCCTACAATTGTTTCACTTCACACACAATTTAAATTACGAAACATATATAATAATATAAGTTTGCATGTGGGTGTATGTTTTTGTGTGACTGTGCTTACCTCCCACACCACAACGGTTGACAACCGGTGATGGCGTGTTTACGTCTCTGTAACTTAGCGGTTCACCAAAACGGCCTATAGAATAAGTACTAGTCTTTTGAAAATAAATATCGGGGTCGATACATTCGACTAAAAATTCTTCAAAGAAGTGCCCCAGCATGGCCGCAATCTAATGACTGCAACAAGTAAAAGATGAAAGATAAACGCTATATATATATATATCAACATTAACAATAAACGTATATGTGCCTCACCCTTCACCCTCCCACGAATAAACAGTCAATAATAGATATTAGTGTGATTATGTTTGTTCACTAAACCAATTTAATATGAATTCAGACAATAATGAACATACAAGAAAAAAATAAAATGCAAACCCAAAAAATAAAGACAAGTAAATCAAATATCATTTGTTCTTGAACTTAAGAAAAGACGAAATATTAAATGTCAAAGATTCAAAATTTCCTAAAACAACAGAAAAAGAAACAGAATATCCAAACACTCTTGAATATAACATGACAGTGGAGGCACAATGGTCCAGTGGTTATGGCAGCGGACTCGTGGTCATAGGATCGCGGTTTCGATTCCCAGACCAGGCGTGGTGAGTATTTATTGAGCAAAAACACCTAAAGCTTCACAAGGATCCGGCAGGGGATTGTGGCGAAACCCTGCTGTACTCTTTCACCTCAACTTTCTCTCACTCATTCGTCCTGTTTCTGTTGTATATATATATAGAGGAAACGAACGAGAATAGTAAAGAAGAAATATAGTAATTTGTTAGAATATAGGATGCAGATTGCTCTAGTGCAGCAGACGGGAAGAGAAAAAAGGCTGAGTCAGTTGTAGCCATGTTGTAATCGGTTTAAATCATAAGCTGGACACGTGATCCTGACCCGGATGTAAAAAATAGGCATACTAATACACGAACTTTAGCAAAAACCGCTTCAGTAACTTTTCACTTCTTTCCTCTACAAAATAATACAAAACAACAAAAAATATAAACAACACGAAATCAGGATAAAACCAGTAAAATGGTAATCTTCAAAAAATCGAAAAATACAAGATGTTTACGGAAGTATTCTAAGTTTTTACTGTTTTCCCTACATTTTTTCTCACTCACCCACTCTCTGTCTCTTTCTTTCTCTCCTTCTCACTCTACCTATGTCTTCGTGTATGTGTGTTTCCCATGTTAGTATCCGTGAGAGATCATATAGTCTTCTATTGATATATTTCTATTTGTAAATATTTAGCTGCCTGTCTGAGTGTGGTTCATTTTATATGTATGTACTTTGCGGCTCCTGCATCCACATTTATATATATTTCTGTTTCTGTGTCTTTTTGTCTAATAATCTATTTGTCTGATAATATATCTGCGAATGATTGTGTTATTACTTATGTATATTATACCTTTGCCGTGCGAATATCTTTCAGTAATGATCTCATCTTCTTCCCCGCTCAACACTTTAACTTCCCCTCTCTTTCTCCTCTCCATATGTACATGTGTATGTATGTCTACACATTTGTGTGTGTATATATATAATTTACACACATACGCCTTATGTATGTATATATATGTATGTGTATAAATAAAGTGAAGGAGAGAGAGAAAGAGAAATTTATATGTAGTGAATGTTTATACATATGAAAGTTGTTTTGTTTCTATCACAATACGGTATTTGTATATATATATATATATATATATATATATATATATATATATATATATGCAAAGTGCTTTTTTGAATGCTTGTGGCGTAATGCGGATTTATGCATAAATAGATGTCGCTTACTTGCAACTCCACTCATACGTTCAGACATACAAGTATACACAGAGGCATATGAAGAAATACTTCCACAGATATCATTACGTTTCATCGTAGTAAATTCCCAAATATAGGTCATAGGAATCCAGCTATTGGAAACTGTGGTAAATTGATTAGAAAGAGCAAATGACAAACAGGTCTCCAAAAAGTAGTCATGGAGTTATAACGTGTGAGACTAGTTAACTTCGCTTCGCACAAATTGCAAACAAAATACTGTAAAACGGCCGCATTTGGGGAACCGATGTGCCAACCACGTATACTGATTCCAAGGTTATTATAATTATGTCCGTGTTAAGTGTTGCGCATTTGTAGAATACTGGAACTTCGGGGGAAATGCCTTGCAGTATTTGTTCCGGCCTTATACATTCTGAGTTCAAATCCCACCGCAGTCAATTGCACCTTTCATCTTTTTAGAGTCAACAAAAACTAACCACAGTTCAACAACTGGGTTCGATGTTATCGATTAGTCCTCCTCCACATAAAATCGATGGCCTTGCGCCTTGATCCCAAATCATTATCATCATCATTGATGTACCACCGATGTCCATGTAAACATATCTTCATTATACCAGTGATTTTTTAGTTCAAACATCTTTCCCGAATCACCGCACGATCTAGAACCTGTAATTGTAGAATTTGTTTTGTTTTTTTCTTTGCAACTGGATCATCATAAAATTAGATTTTACGGTTCCCATCCATACATCCTAACAAAGCAATTAAAGAACGAAGAGAGAAATGGGCATAGAATGGAACCCTGTGATAGTGCGACATCCAATTACTGTAGCAATTTTTATAAACGAAAAATCTGGTCTTAGGTTACAAATCAATCACCATGAAAAAGTATTAACCAGAGACTGGGCTTTGATCATTTATAGAATGACATATTATGTGGCAAGGAAGCCTTTTCCTCTCCTAGAAAAAAAAACAGAAGAAACAAATCAGAAAAAAAAAGCAATAGAAGATTTGAAGATTTATTTCATGGATGAAAAGCGTTTATTTCATTAGACTTAAGGTAAAAAAATAAAATAAAAAAAGAAAATATTTAGCTGACGTCGTTAGAATTTGAACCTATAATGATTGAAGATTCACAGAAACGTGTTAGAAGTTATAAAGTTATATACAATTGCAGCCGAGGTGGGAAATATATCTGTCTACCTATCTAA
>NC_068993.1:1943709-1949361 GCF_001194135.2 Octopus bimaculoides
TATATATATATATATATATATATATATTCATATACACAAATATAGCAGTATATCGAGATTAAAAACTGACGTAGTAATATATATTTTAAAATGTATAACGAGAGTTTTGTATATTTTATGACGGTGTATAGAGAGTCTTGTCGAATGTTTATTTATAAATAAACAATCATGATCATAGTGTTTCTACATGTCATCATAAAATATATAAAACTTTTAACCACTATAAACCTGCTACATTTCTGAAAGATGTGACCTCTCCATATTTACATATTTTATATACGATAAAATATTTTACCTATATCCTACATTTTCTAATTTCATTTTGTATTTATTTACTTTTATTTTTAGTTATTTTGTTCTATTTTATCATCGTCTAACCACCTTTTAACTTTTTGCAACAAATAAACACATTAACTTAATAAACGAGTCATCTGGCACAATCTGTCTTTATAAAAAAAAAAATGGTGTTAAAACTTTTGAAATGTTTCAAATTAAAACTTTTGAAATTTTTAAAAATTAAAACTTTTGAAATCTTTTAAATCTTTAATCTATATTTTAACAAGTTTGTGCTAAAATAATAAGCTAGTATAAAACCTTGAATTTAAATCTTTAAACTTTTAATTTTAAATTGACTTTAAGTGAAATTATAATCTATATCTCGATTAAATCGATTCAACAAAATTTACATCCTCCCTCGTAAATTCAAACGATAACATATATTTGGCTGGCCATCATTTTGATAAAATCTACATTTGCATTACATTTCAACGACAATTTTGCCACGATAAGAATTATTGAACTCCTAATTTGCTCCAATAAAACTGTATCTATAATTCAACCCCACTTAACTACTGCAAGAGAAATGAATTATATGAATGCTACATCTTGTTCGTAGGACACAAGCTAGAAGAACGGCAATGACGATGACACTTATTGAGGCAGAAACATGTATCTACAGTTATATTCTTTTCTTCAGACAGTCAGACTGTCTTTCCCTTAATATTTCAGTTATAGAGAAATTTTTTTATTCATGACATTATGTCTCCTCATTCCTACCAAGTCACGTGATTTCAATAAACCTTGAATTAATCGTGCATGTTATTTATTATACTTCTCTTCGTATTTGTTCTTCAAATCTATGCGACTCTGAGTTATTTTTCTTTGCTCTTTTTATTTCACTTATACAAATACTTCAGTGTTTAAATACAAGAACAACGTACCACTACTCAGGCAGCTCCTCTTACTTCCAGGTTTTCTCTTCATTTTTGCTTTATTGAATGATACAAAGGTGGCATATATTTGAAGGCGATACCGATATTGCTTCGTTTTCCTGAGTGTATATATATATATATATATATATATATATATATATACACACATATATATATGTATATATACATATATACACGCACACACATATATATGCATACATACGTGTAGGCACATGTGTGTGACTGTATACATTTATCCATATATATATATATATATATATATATATATATATATATATATATATATGTGTGTGTGTGTGTGTGTGTATGTGTGTACATATGTATATACACACATATAGACATAGATATGCGTGTGCATGCGTGTTTAAGAGACGCATGTGTGTAGACAAGACAGATAATATTATAATATATGTATGCTTTCCACCTACACACAAAAGCAAACTGCAACATTACACCCTCTGCGAGTGTATATTTACATGACTGTGTTCAGCATCAGTTGTGATACACATATCAGAAAATATATTCGATGTAAGAAAGAAAAGCCGCTTCTTCTGCGATACTAATTCAACGAAGTGATCACAGTGACCATGGTTATTTCTGGACCATTCCTGGTTATGATGCAGTGAGCAAAATAGACAAAGTCTTTTAGTCTAGTTCATGCTTTTATTTTCTTGATTAAATTGAGTTTCTTTAGCTTGATATTGTGTGAGATTTGTCTCTTTTTGCTTGAAAACACGTCGGATAAAACCGAGAAGAAGATATTTTGCACGTTTCTGGGATCGCCCACCGTAACAAGTTCAAACCTTTCTCTCTCAGCCTGTACAACTTGTTTTTAATATCCGGCGGTTGTAAATCTCAGTTGGACACCAATGATAAGTTCGGAAATGAGATGCTTTTGATAGTATAAGGTCATCAGTCTCTGTTTTTGAGAACTGCTTGTGAATTGTTGAGAGGAACAAGACAAAAAGGAAAAAAAGCAAAAAAAAAAAAAAAAAAAAAAAAAAAAAAGCGAAAGAAAGCAATGGCTCGTTAGAATAATTTTACAAATCACTGACTAAAGAGTCTCTTGCTGATCTAAGTAGGAAATTTCACAGCACTTCAAGCGAAGCCTGACTGATGCATCAGCTTCCGAAATTCCATATAAAACGGAATGCTTAGTGTTCCCAGTTTAGACCTGTAACCGCCTAAAATTCCTACCTATTCACAGTTGTTACAGATTCCAACGTGTGGAAGCTGTAGCAGAACGACACCGTGTACCAAACCAGCCTTTGTTGACCAGCAAAGGTCAACATCACTTCATATTCTTCAGATGAATAAAAAAAAAGCAACAACAACAATGAAAAAATTAGAATTACAATTCAGATTCTAGATTCATTCCTATGATTTTATATACGTTGTATGATTTTTTTCTTGTATTGTATTATTTAAAAAAAAATATTATTGTATGATACTTTTCTATTTGTTATGTTTCAGCTGTTTACCATTACCGTTTTATTTCTGGTTTAAGTAGAACGAACTTTTAATGAGACTAAACATAGTTACTTTCTAAAACTAAAAAAATGTTTCTTGTTATTTTCTCAAAATGACACTCTAATTAGCGACAGGATATCAATTCCATTTCAGTCTTTTAAACACGTTGGTGCTGCCGTGTAATATTCAGGTCCATAATGTCTTCAAGGGTAACAATATTTCACGAAGAGTATCCAGCTCAGATGTTTTGCTAAAACAAGGAGTGTTTCTGTAAATTCTCTCAGCGTAAGTTTAAATCTCAGATTCAAATCTGTTCAAATAAAAATTCACACCAACTGAAACTACATATATTACAAAAGAATTTGCTTTTGTTTATTTCAGATTTGTTTATTTAGATGAAACTTTGGTCTGTCACATTTTTCTTATTGTCTAACCAAATTTTGACGTATTTAGTTATACGAAGAGAAACAAAAACGGGAGAGAAGAAAAGATTTGTGACATCTGGAAAATTGCATCAGAAAAAGAAGAGTGAAATTAAAGAAAACATTAGAATTTTCTCGAACTACAGTAGGAACATTGACGATACAGTTATCAGGAGAGAGAGAAATCCATAAGAGCATTAAGCGAATACCTTTGCTGTGTTATAGATTTATAAATACTATAACAGAAATCTTATTCTGAAAGTTGAGACATTTTCGTTTTTACATACATGAAATAGAAGAGATACAAGAAGTAGCGAGGAAGTTGCTATACATTCATTCAATCTACTTTAAATAGCAGCAAAATCTTTCAGTCTCTTTAAAGAACAAAATTATACGGGCTATAATAAATCTTATAAATATACGGTCTCAATAACCCCGGTTATAGTCACAACCAGAATACTAATGAGACGAGCAAGTTTAACCCAAATCCACATGTTCTAGTTTATCAAGATAATGAACAATGAAATACAGCTTTAGTGGGATATTTAAAATGCCAATAACGTCTGTTTGTGTGTCAGCTGTACATCAATGTCACGCAAATCTATTCGAGTCAGATGTTGTATTTGTTAATCTTCGATGTGTAGTCAATACTCATTATTATGGTAGTGATTCTAATACATAGCAGACCAATGATCAAAGACATTCCAGCCGTGACCATGCCGTCTGTTACTTAGATATAGTGTTACGTGAGACTAATGTAAACCTGATATTTAACGAGTTTGCTCCGAAACCACGAGTTCCTGGGTTCGATTCCATTGCGTGACATCTTAGTCAGGGAAATATACCATAGCCTAGGGTTAACCCAAGACTTGTGAATGAATTTGAAGCTGACAAAAAGCAGGAAAAAATAATAAAAACAAGTGACAGTGTTGTGATGACAAAATAGTTAACAATAAAACTAAAACCTGTGTGTGTAAGTTCATTGGCAGTATGACCCATCCCTAACGTACAACAATATAGATTTCAATACACGCAGCCATTTGGAAAGAACATCTTGTACTAGAATGTACAATAGAATTCAGAGTTAAATTACAAAATTATGGATGTTGTATATCATATAAGGTGTATGGGAGGCAACCATTACAGCCTAATAAGGAGAAACGGCCTGTAGCGTATGTGAAAGCATTGGATTGCACTGTTGTAGATAGAGTGAAGTGAAACAAGACGCAATAAATCGATAAAGAATACTGAGTTACGAAACACTTGTTATTCCTCGAACACATGCCTCATTACAAAAGCTGTCGCATACTGGAAGCAGGTTCTGACTCTACATACATCCTCAACAGAAAGAACGAGTGGAGTACCCCATCCCTACCCCAACCTCCGCCACCACCGCCGCTGCCACTGTCAACGTCGCTATCATCATCACCGCCACCGTCACTGTCGCCACATCGCCACCTCCATCTCGGCCGCTGTCATCGTCAGCACCGCCACCGCTGCAACTGCCGGCACCACAGCCAGTGCCAATGCCACAACTACCACTACCGCCACCATCAAGGTCACTACTATAACCGTATCGCCACCCCCACCGCCGCCACTGCCGTCACTGCTGCCGACGCGGTCTCCTCATGTTTTCACCTACCAAATATACTCAGAAGGCTTTAGTCGGTCTGAGCCTACAGTAGAAGATACTTGCTCAAGGTGTCACACAGTGGGACTGAACCCGGGACTATGTGGTTGGGAAGCAAGCTTCCTACCACACAACCATATATATAAATTTTAAAAATGCATAGTAAATGCACAAACGAAAAACAGAACGGCAAGTTAAAAAACATATAGTAGATGCATAGACGAACTGTGTTTTTCAACTTGCTATTCTGTCTGTTTTTCGGCATTTTCTATACATTTTAAAACTTATTAATGAATGGAACGTAACACACCCATATATATGTATGTATGTATGTATATGCTGTGTGCATATTTGTATAAGTATTTCTTTAGTGGTTTAAACTGCATTGTCACGCAGCTGTTTGTGAAGAGATACAAATTAAGTAAAGCAGTTTGTGACATTCTTTAGTTCAGTAACACCATTAGGACTGTTCTGCTGTTCAGCCATTGAAGTCTTCCCGCTCTGCAAGAACACATCTGCACCGAGCACAATTGAGTCTACCTCATTAATGGCTCTTTTTTCTTCTTTTAGAATCTTTGTTGGCTTCATTTTACCATTTCTTAAAAAGAAACCAAATTCCCGTCACAGACTTCTATTGATCAGTTCTTCATGAAATTATTTTCGAAATTCCGAAGAATATTGCTGACTAACATTAGATTAAGGGGAGCCAGGTTTTTTGTCATGAAAAAGTTCGTTCACATTGACTGTTTCACTAAGTAGATCGCCATTTTGAGATAATTTATGACACACTGGCGCACATGCCTACGTTCACGTGTGTATGTATGTATGTATGTATGTATGTATGTATGTATGTATGTATGTATGTATGTATGTATGTATGTATGTATGTTTACATGTA
>NC_068993.1:1949371-1973615 GCF_001194135.2 Octopus bimaculoides
CATGTATGTTTGTATGTGCATATATATATATATATATATATATATATATATATATATATACACACACTTACACACACATATATATGTATACATACGTACATACACATATATATTATAACATCGTTAATTCTTTTTTTTATTTTGTTTTTGCTGATAAGACAAATGATGCGGCTAACAACCAATTAAATTCCACTAAATTACAGCAAGTTTTATTAGGAGGCGAAGTAAGAATAGATCAAACGCAATCCTCGATATCTTCTCCTTATTAAAGGATGGAGAAGCGTTTAAAGTAGCAGAAAAGTGCTTTCAATTAAACAGTCTCAACGCTTAGGTGGGAATGAGAATTTAAAGATCAACTTGTTTATATTTGCAATCGAGTTTATATTATTGCTAGTTGACATTATAATGGCATTTTTCCCTGCTGTTCGATGCCGGAAGAATCCACTTGTAAAGAATATAACCACGATAAAACTAAAAAGTAATAATTCTACTTGGAAGCATGGATAACAAATATGGCCTTTCACTTAATCCATGCGTTCTTTTAAGAAAGTGTATTTCTTAAGTAGCACCACTAGAGAAATATTGATCCCTTTGCTAGTCACGAAGATGTCTTGGGTTCGGGTGGGTGTATATATAATTTCTGCGGCCATTGAATACATTCCAAGGTGTTAATTCTAGTTATTTATATCAGTAATGGTTCGAAAGAAAGCAGATTCATTTCTCAATGGGATCAGACTTAGAAAAGAAGCAAGACGGCAGTAAATACTAGTAGGTATTATATACAGTTTTGCACGCAATCAGTCATCCGTTCTATTTAATTTTTCTACACTAGACACAAGGCCTGAAATTTTTGGGGAGGGGACAGTCGATTAGATCGACCCAAGTACGCAACTGGTACTTAATTCAGTGCCCCGAAAGGATGAAGGGCAACGTCAAACTCAACGGAATTTGAAGTGTTTTGCTCAAGAACACAACGCGCTGTCCAGTCCAGGAACCGAAACCACAACTTTACGATCGTTCTAACCACTAAGCCACGCGCCTCCACTGATGGTATCAGTGAGGTGGATGGGACGAAGAAGGAATATACCAGGCGTTATTATGTTCCAAAAGCAATTAATTCTGCTGTGAAGACGTTGGATAAAATAGTTTTGATACTTTTCACAATTGGAATAAAAAAGCATCGACGCCAGTAATTTCCACCCTTTTCCTGTTATTTAAACTCGATTTGATTCACTTCCATATTTACTTATTTTCTTTCAAAATAGAAAAAAAAAAAGTATAATTACCATTGAGTCACGGACAAAATAGATGGAACAACACAATTATAACACAGTTCTTTATTTAAGAGATGAGGAATTATGTACATTATTTACATTTGACGGCTGGAGGGTATATCAGCCGAAACGTTGTGTTAACAACAAACAAGATGAGGACAAATATCTGTCAAATGTAAATAGCGTAAATAATGTACAATTATAACAATTTTTCTTTTCAGAACAACAAAAATATTTAAATTTCAGGTATGATCTCCTTTTACCTATCATGTACATTTTTTATCTACAAACATTAAATTCATTCCTGGGTGGTGATAGCTGATCTACACAGCTTTTTGAACAAGTATTGTTGAATAATACAGTTCTATATTTAAGAGATGAGGAATTATGTACATTATTTACATTATTTACATTTGATGGATATTTGTCCTCATCTTGTTTGTTGTTAACACAACGTTTCCGCTGATATACCCTCCAACCTTCACCAGGTGTCAGTATTGTTGAAATAGAATTACATATTAGATAATACAGTCTTCGAAAATAATCGTAGTAGTGGTCATTATTGGAATGTCTGAATCTTAGTTTTATTGCACCACGTCTAACCTAAACTTTAACATTAACATCAAAAATGCTGTACAGTATTTATTAAGACCTCTCTGGTACTTTGCGCCCAGGAACTCTACATCTCTGATACTCTATGCCCACATTTCATAGTAAA
Source organism: Octopus bimaculoides (assembly GCF_001194135.2). Taxonomy (NCBI): domain Eukaryota; kingdom Metazoa; phylum Mollusca; class Cephalopoda; order Octopoda; family Octopodidae; genus Octopus; species Octopus bimaculoides. The sequence continues at coordinate 1,951,364 of NC_068993.1, forward strand.
TTAAGAGATTTGAATAAATCAGAGCAAAAGGAGAATTAGTGAATTCAGGTTCAAGTTTTAGTTAAACCAGTGGGATGATTATGGGACAGAATATTAAGAATCATTGAATGTTCCGGTCAACCTTTCAGCTAAACCCAAATGATGTAAAGATGAAATGGAAGACAGAACAAGGAGATACAAGAGGCATGTGAGATGAAAGATATGTCTTTAACTATCCCCCTTCTCTCTCTCCCTTTCTTTCTTCGTATCCCCCTCTCGCTTGTTGAAAAAGAACGATGCAGGGAAAGAAAGAAAGAAACAACAAAGAAAAAGCAAAGAACGTGTGTTTAACTGGCGGAAATAATCTTTGTGTGAGTTTCACAGCTTGTCAGAACAATAGAGCAGGAATCGGCGGGAAGAAACCGATAAAAATCGATTCCAGTAATAACGATACTACTACTACTACTACTACTACTACTACTACTACTACTACTACTACTACTACTACTACTACTACTACTACTACTACTACTACTACTACTACTACTACTACTACTACTACTACTACTACTACTACTACTACTACTACTACTACCGATGGTGATGATGATGATGATGATAGTATTAATAATAGTGATATATTTGTTTTCTTCATTACCATAAAAAATAACGGTACATTTAAGAGGCTGATTACAAAATGTGTGACAGGATTACTAAAAAAAATTAAATTAAATGAGAAAGAAAGAGCAACATTTTGAATATTCTACGCATATTTGAAAAGAAAAAAAAATCATAGGAGAATGTCCCGCATTTAGGGCAAATCGAGAAGCCCCACAAACCCTGAAAAGCTAGAATAAATTCTCTCTTCCAGCTGTTGATCTGCTGCTGAGAAGCATAAGCTGACACGTCCACTCACCTTAGGTGATGGCCATAAGTACGGCACAGACAATGGGAATAATAGGTTTCTTAAAAAGTATTGTTAGGGCACTTTTGATAAGGAGCAGGAAGGTTTTGGTTACGCTTGGGCACTTCTATACATGTATTCCAAGATGTACCCGTCTTGCTTTTAAAAAAGTGGGAGGTAACTCTTGATATATTTCTGAAATCATGAACGATAAAGATAATGATAATAATTCTTTCTACTGTAAGCATTCTTCTTCTTCTTCTTCTTCTTCTTCTTCTTCTTCTTCTTCTTCTTCTTCTTCTTCTTCTTCTTCTTATTACTGAGCGAGAGAGCAGCGCATGTCATCAAAGTGACACTGGGGTACAAATATATATGCCTGAAATTTGGGGGAGGGGGATAGTCGGTTGCATCAACCTCAATAATCAACTGGTACTTATTTTAATCGATAGGCCACAGCAAATATTCTGCTCGACGCCACAGATTTGCTTGTCAGTTGTTTGACCTTAACCAGTTGAGCACGTCCCTTTAATGGCTGACGATATGTAGTTGGGGAGCATCGTAACCATGTTTTGAAAGGAATTCCTTGGAGTTTGGATAACTCACCTCTGGAAACATGGGTGCTTCGTTCAAACATCCTTAAACGACCTTTGTTCAAGGACCTTTTGAGTGGGATGGGCTACTCGACTTGAAGAAAATTCTAACTGGGCCCCACCTGCAAGGTCATGCGCTGTTTGTCATGGTGTGGAATTGCTGTGCAGTGCACATGTGGTTGTGATGAATGTGCCTAGTGTACCCTTATCAGACGGGTAGTCATGATGGGTATATTGGGCTTCGTATATTTTACCCCAGTGTCACTTTGATGGCATGCACTGCTCTCTCACTCAATAATAATAATAATTATAATAATAATAATAGTAGTCGTCATTGTTATCGTAGAAACCATTACACTCCTCCTTATCTTCCTCCTCCTCCACCCCTCTCTTCCTCCTCCTTCTCCTCCTCCTCCTCCTCCTCCTCCTCCTCAGCTTAATGAAAATAGCAATTGCTGTTGTATCTAGCAGCAGTAGTATTAGCGGTAGTAGTAATTTCGTAATATTAATAGTAGTAACGACAGCAGTTGTAGCAATAGTAGTAGTAGTAGTAGTAGTAGTAGTAGTAGTAGTAGTAGTAGTAGTAGTAGCAGTAGTAGTTGTCGTTATGGTATGGCAATGTTATTTTGTTGCTTTGTTATTAATCACAATTGCAATGATCTTTATAGTAAATCTGGTGATGGTGTTGATGATGATGATGATGATGCCACCGCCGCCGACGACGACAACAACGACGATGATAATGATGACAATGATAACGGTGATGATGATGATGATGATGATGATGATGATGATGATGATGATCGGCAACCACCACAAAACAACCTCAACCAGCAGCATCACCACGATCCTCCTCTTCCTCCTCCTGCACTTCTTCCTCCGCATTTTCATCTTCCTCATCTCCCCCTTCGTCTCTCCTCCTCTTCCTCCTCACCACAGTTTCATTTTTTCCTCGCTTTTCTGGCAAAAATATAAAGAAAAAAATCCAATGATACTACAAAAAAGAACAACAAAAAAAAACGAAACCAAAAATAATCAACAACAATAACAACAACAACAGCATGAAGAAGCACAACACGAAAACAGAATCTATTTCGTATTATCACTAATAACGGACACAAATGAATAAAGCAAAAACACGAACACAGCTCCAAAAGTCAAACAAAAAAAGAAATCTGTTATGAGAAATAAAAAAGCAACAAAAACAATTGACATAGGAATACCAGCAGCAAGCACAACAACAAGATGAAGAAGAACAATGGGTGATATTGAGCGAAAGACATAGAATAATTGGTAATATTGTTAAGATATACGTGTGTTGATTGTAACAGAGAGAAAGTTAGACAGACTGAATTAGTGGGTTTTTAATGAACAAAGGGTGCATAAGAGGTGGGTACGGGGTGGGATATCTAGCTTACGTAAGACAATGGAGTCCGTTGATGGATTTATTGGGAGAACACGGGGTAGAAAGAAACAGGAAGAGGAGAAGTGAGAGAATATAAGGCGCGAGGAAGAGACATGAGAAAGGAATGGAGGGCGAGACAGTAAATGTAAGCAGGATAAACAGAAGACTTCTATTAATAGCATTTTTCGTAAATAAACAGAAATAGAATAAACACACACACATATATATATATAAATACAAATGTTTGATAACTTATTTCAATGTATGCTTGTTTTTGTAGGTTTGTGTGTGGTGTAAACGTATTTCGTCTTCTAATTCAATGATCAGAATAATGTTAATAACTATAGTTAGAAGTTCTTTCTGAGAAGTAAACATGTTTAAGGAAACTTATTGCATCGCAAGTGCTGTATTGTCGAATATTTTATCTTTACCTGGACAAGAGAGTTAAAAAAGTAAACAAACATAAATTGAATAACAAGGCAAACAACAATAACAGCAACAACAACAGCAGCAGCAGCAACAACAACAGCAACAACAACAACCATGAGAGAAGCAGCTTCAGAAATATATGAATAACCAGTTGTGGCATCAACGATACAACGAACTCTCAAAATACTTCTCCAAACTGTGTGACGTTGATACACACACAACAATGGGAGCCATGAGCTGGTCATTCAACCTGCTAGAAATAGCAGCGAAATGTCATTTAAATCAATCGATACATATTGTCTAGAGTAAAAAGGTGTCACCTCGTTTTAGACATATTCTATAGGCGAAGTGTTCATGGTTGGAATGGATTTGATAAGATGTCTCCTCAGTCAAGGTTAATCACTTGCTACGCAGCAACGTGGCTGTACCTTGACCAGTGACAAAGCTCCAACGAAAACACAGCATTCAACACTCACCTGGTGGACTACTACTACTACTACTACTACTACTACTACTACTACTACTACTACTACTACTACTACTACTACTACTGCTACTGCTGCTGCTGCTGCTTCCATTATTATGACTACAACTACACATCTTAAAATATCGCTATACACTCAAGTTATTCTGTCTCCTCTCTCCCGCACCTTTCTATAAAGTTGTAACGAAGGCAGAAAAGAAAGGCCATCTGATTAAATAAGAATGAACTACGAAGCCAGGACTTACCTAATACTGAAACTGAATAAATCCAGTCATTCTGAGTGAAAACTAATAGAAATATTCTTATTGAGGTGATTATTAGAAAATTAGTGAACTAGAAGCTAGAGTTAGAGAGATATTATTATGGTTGTACTGGAGCAATGATATCAATCGAGGCGACAAAACTAGCAAAATGGCGGCAGGAGATTTTAAATTTACCAGACGAGTTGTGTGTTCGTGTCTGTACTTTTGCAGCAGAGAAAATACACAAATATAAATCTATAGACATACATATGTATAGAAAAACATATAAATGCAAATAGATAGGTACATGTATACATAAATACACATATAAATAAACGTATATTGATGCGTAACATATGCAAACACACATAAATAAAGCACACAGACACACACACACAAATACACACTCACACTCACACACACACACACACACACACACACACACACACACATTCGTTCGTAGCAGTTGAGTCCGAAGGAGATTAAGCTATAAATAATAGTGTGTAAACATTAGATTAAAAACACCTTTGAAATGACGTATCGAAGGCTGGCCAATATTTACACGTTGTTATCTATAACTGGTCAAGGCTGCAAATTGGCAGAAGTGTTAGCACGCCGGACGAAGTGCTCAATAGCATTTCATCGGTCTTTAGGTTCTGAGTTCATATTCCTCCGAAGTCGGTTCTTCCTTTCGTCCTTTCGGGGTCAATAAAAATACCAGTCGAGCACTGGGGTCGTTCTAGTCTCTTTGGCCCTTCCCCTAAAAAAATTTCTAAATAGTTTCTAAACTCATATGTATGTATATATATATGACACGCTTCTTTCAGTTTCCCTCTACCTACCAAATCGACACAAGGCTTTGATCGGCCTGTCTATCTATCTATCTATCTATCTATCTATCTATCTATCTATCTATCTCAGTCATTGCTGTTATGTATTTCTGTCAGTATTTTTTCTGTAGGAAAGAACCACTTCTCACTTCTTTATTTCTCACCTCTTCACAACTGTCGTATATAAAGTTATGTTTTAATCAGATACTGAACGTTGTCTGAGAGTCCTACCTTGAGTTATAACATCATTATATCCGAGAAGTATCTGATCCCCACTACCTTATTTTCTCTGTCCGTAGGCATTAGATATCTCACTAATGACCGTTGCACGTTGTTCATGGTTCTATAACGTTAAGTTACTGCCGATCGTTAAGTTCGTTATCCAAATTTCTGCTACATAACTGGAAGGGTGCATGGACTCACAGCTAACGAGAGGTTCGCATGTCTATTTGTCCTTTTCTGTTAATTGTTTCTAAGTTATATCCCTTCTGCTTATACACATAGGTGTACATAAATAAGTATATGAAATGTAATATATAATACACAATACAATATAATATATCATATATATATAATGCACACCAACATATGGGGAGTGAAACGCACACAGACGCAGTCATATAAATCTGTGCATATAGATTAAATTTATATTCATACATGCAGAAATGTGAATATATATTTACATACATATATTCACATACATATGTGTACGAATGTATATGCTTACATATAAAGTCTAATACGTTGATAAATAGAAATATAGTTATTTGAAACTATATAAATATATATACATACACACACATATATAAACCTTTCTTGTCTACTGAACTCAGCTCACAAATGTTATGGGTCGTTAATCTGTGTTTGATGACAATTGCTTAAGATGTCACGCTGAGGGATTTCGCGCGGAATTATTTTGTTGCGAAACAGATTTTTAACCATGCATTATGCTTGCACTTGAACCCATGCTATTGATCTTTGGTAAAAGCTATCGGTTATACACTAATACTTTTGTGGGATGACGAAATAATTTGTAGTTGTACAGGTAGTAGTAGTAGTAGCAGCTGTACATTATTTACATTTGCCGGATATTTGTCCTCATTTTGTTTGTTGTTAACACAACGTTTCGGCTGATATACCCTCCAGCTTTCATCAGGTGTCTTGGGGAAATTTCGAACCTGGGTTCTAATTCCTAAGGTATTTTTCGATGTTGCTGTTATTATTATTATTATTATTATTATTATTATTATTATTATTATCATTATTATTATTATTATTATTCAGGCCACTGCCTGGAATCGAACTCGGAATCTTGGGGTTAGTAGCCCGCGCTCTTAACCACTACGCCATATGCCCATCAAATGTAAATAATGTACATAATTCCTCATCTCTTAACTATAAAACAATAGTAGTAGTAGTAGTAGTAGTAGTAGTAGTAGTAGTAGTAGTAGTAGTAGTAGTAGTATACACTGACTTTCTGTTTCATTCCACCCGTTTTTCTTTTTAAAACAATAGTCAATAGCAGTGTCCTTCCTGTATTGTATTTGCTATCCAAATTATTCTGCGCACATAGAGTTTTGGTAGACAATCAAACTATGCAGAGACACAATGTATGTTGTTTATATCTGTTAAAGAAAGACTAAACGAAGCAAAAAACAAAACTAATCAGAAATCACATGAAAGTTTATAGATTTACTGAAAATAGCTTTCGTTGTAGCTTTTAGCGACAATACACTGAGTGTTATACTTTCTCAGGAGCTTATTTTGAATATTTCATTCTTGAAATTGTTTTAGGGGAAAGGATATCTAATTTCGGAAGTGACTAAGAAAAATAAGCTACTAATTGTGTTGGTCAGTTACCAGCAATTCATCAAGAAAACCAGATGTACTTTGTGAAAATCAATGAAGACACAAACAACCTTTTGACACGAACGACGGGCCTATGAATTGTATGCTATTTATCTCCCTTAGTTTCTTGCTCTTTCGTAAAGAAAGACAAGTTGAATAGCCATTAGTGACTATTCACATGCACAGCAATCTTCTAATTTTTGCTGTCTTCCTCTACATTATGAGATTGGTGCATTATCTGGTTGCAGATATGTCCTTCCTACATAACATTAGTTCGTCTGATACTAGAGACTTTTGGTACCACTAAATATTTTCATCAGACGGTGTAATGCTGCATTTAAAGATTATAGCTGAAACAATTTTTTCCTTTTACTCCTACTCTTGTCTTTAGAATTTCTTTATGCAACGCAGAGTTCACTATAGCACAAACGGTATTTCTTCATTTAGAGTAAGTTCAGAAGGCAGTAAAATACTTTTATGAATATATTTTATTAACATACTTGCTGAAGAATTTGCTGTAGCATTTGGAAGAGCTGCGAGTTATCGAGAGATAAGAAACGATGTTTGATATATTCATATTTCTTTCAGAATATTTATTCTCCTTGAAACATATTCATGCATTCATAAGAAATAACGAAATTAAAGCACTTTCTCGCAGAAATTGTTGCTGAATTTTCTTTCCATTTCAATTTATATTGTTAAAAAATATTCAAGAGTTTATTTTATTATTATTGCATGCGTAAACACATAAGATTCTGTCAAATAGAAGAATTTTTAAAAGTATCATTGAATTACGGTGATGAAAACTATAGATTCCGATCTGTTGTTTTGTTTGCCTTCGTATAAATTTTATCCTACACTTAAAAGATATGCATAAAAATAATATTCGCTAAGCAATAATGTATTCATACACACACATGCACAAATATAAACATATATATATATATGCATATACATGCTTATATAGGAATATACGAAAATAACGTATAATTGGATCCTGCAAACGGTTCCCACAAATGAAAGATCTGTTGGTTCAATCAACAGAACTACCTATACATATTTTATTTCTAAAGACTGGGTATTTCACTGACGCAAGCTCTCTTAATATAACATTGCTTGACACAAGTGAACATCCAAATTACCGGTGCGTATGCTGTTTCTGCCGTCCTAATTTCTCAAACAGCACTGACGTCAACTTGCGACTGTAGTAGAAAAACACTGAGTATAAAATATGCTGGAGTTTGTATAAAAACATATACATGTGTTTCTATCTGCTAATATATATCTCATATAGCCGCATATGTATATAAATATCTCATATAACCGAACTTCATTTGTTTAACTGAATTAGTTTATTGCTCAATACTAATTACTAATTAATTTGGAATAAATATAAATGACCAACGTCAATGGATATTTCAAAACACACAAAAGCCCTAATAAAGGAAAGTGTATGCTCCAGTGTGGCCGCAGTCAAATGACTAACACAAGTAAAAGAATATGTGTGTGTATCTATATTCTTTTACTCTTTTACTTGTTTCAGTCATTTGACTGCTGCCATGCTGGAGCACGGCCTTTAGTCAAGCAAATCGACCCCATGACTTATTCTTTGTCAGCCTAGTACTTATTCCATCAGTCTCTTTTGCCGATCCGCTGAGTTACATGGACATAAGCACACCACCATCGGTTGTCAAGCGATGTTGGGGGACAAACACACACACACACACACGGCTCGAGGCTATAGTAGAAGACACTTGCCCAAGGTGCCACGCAGTGGGACTGAACCTAGAACCATGTGGTTGGTAAGCGAGATGAAAGGCTAAAAAGCAAGATACTAATTTTAACTCCCAGACAATTTTAACTCTCGATATCCAACGAGTCCTGTAAACAATCGCCTCGATTAGATAGAAATGTGAACATAACGTCCGCATGAAGCTGCAGGTGCGTGAGTCGACTTGTGAAGAAAAACATGTGACTCTGAGAACATCCAGGCGTTATGAATGTAACATTTGAAAAACTACAAATACCTGATGTAACTCACAGCTGTAAGAATTTGCGACATTAGGCCATTATCTAAATACCTATTTTTGGTGAAGGGATTTTTAAACACAGAAATTAATTAATATTCAGGTAATTTAAAGTTTTATATCTTGGTAAATTTATCTGATCAATTTTGGATTCGGAACCGAATTCTTCAAGTTGAGATTGTTTACGACAAATTGAAAGTATCATTTGAGTTACACAGGTATTTTTGTTGCGTGACAATAGTTGTGACTCTCACAAACACAAACTCGCATACATACACACTCATACACACACACACGTATGTACATAGAGACATATCCGCTCTTTGCAGTCTTCCATGCTGAAGCAAACGCACACGTACACACAGTAACAGAACCACCTGCACATTCACACATTCACACATACGTTCATACATAAATAATATTATTTGTAGATTGGCAACAGGTCCAACGCGACACGTGTGCATGCTCTCATGCAGAGGAAACATATTTTTGCCTCGAGTCTTCTACACACACGAAAATACATACAAACATGCATACATATACAGTTGCATACATACATACATACATACATACATACATACATAGAAGGCCTACATTGACGCACAAATAAGTGTCATAGAAAAACACATATGCATACAACATGAACACACAAATACACTCACACAAATACACACACACACACACACACACACACACACACACACACACACACACACACACACACACACACACACACACACACACACACACACACACACACATTGTATCTTATTGATTCGACGCTAATAAACACACGAGGTAAAGAAAATGTAAAAGTTTCCAACAGGTTGCCAACTGAATGCAAATGAATTTATGGTCATTCCGTAAGTGATTCTCTATTTTGGGGTCATTATCCCTCCCTAATCAAATGAAACAGCGTGCTTAATGATTAACTAACGTTTCAGGATATTTATCACCAACTTGTTCTACTCTTGGCCCCAAACAATCTGTTTCCATCTGTTGAAATGATTACCAAAGCAATAATTGAACAATCTGATTGGTTTCGTTCATGCGCGAAATAATCCGGTCCCGATTCACTTTCTATTCACTTAGGAATGATGTTATCAAAGTACTTTGTCAGTATTTTATCAACATATTACTTTGTCCGAATACTGTTTCAGTATGTTTAATAATGTCGTTGTGTAATAACCACTGTTTAGCCACACTCTAACAGATATATACTGCTTGCTAAGCCAGTTGACGGGATTATTACTGTAAAACATTTCATGGTACCATTCTGTAACGCTCGTATTGCTTATATGATCTCTTGCTGGCGGTGAGTTGAAAATAGCTTCAGTAATACATATGTACAGCTCGTGAAAAATAGCCATTTGTTATCGTGGCACACACACACACACACACACACACACACACACACACACACACACAGACACACACACACACACACACACACACACACACACACACGCATTACTGCTTTTCAGACCTGTTGTTAGTTTTGTGAAATAACTTGAGTAAGCCACGCACTGCTCATTAAAACTGTGGTTGATCTTATTTTGAAATATTTAATATCAAACATCGGTACGCGCATCTGAAATATTGTGAAATATTGAATGTCACTGTTTGTTCAAATCCGCAGCAAATGTTATTGTGAAATCAATAGTATCGGTGCATGTCTCATGGCTGATTATAAAGAAAACAGAGAGAGGAGAGAGCTAATACTTTATTTATCGACACAGAAAGAATAAAATGCAAAGATGTCCTTGGCGGGATTCGAACTTGGACAGCAGAGACAATGAATAAATACAACAATACGTATCATTTGACACTAGAGACGCTGTCAATTCACCATCTTTTTGTAGTCATTTTTTGCAGTTTCTGTCACGCCATTCCCTTTAAGAGGTGATATAAGGTTATGTCAAAGTTTCATTTGTTAAAAATGATAATTTGAACTTCGACAAAAATTATAGATCTTTCAGTCAGTGTTGTCTGGAGAATCCATTTCTATTTTTATGTGGAGAATCAATCTGTTGTCGGAGAGAGTCTGGTATTCGCTTCAGGTCAGTAGTTACCAGTCAACTCGATATTATTAAGTATTTTCGTTCATGCGAGTTCGGTGTCGTAAGTAGTTTATTTTCCCATCTTAAATGCCATCTTATTTCACTTACGGCGATACACAGTTAAGCCTCCGGGTCAGATACGAGCATCTCAACTCTACAATATATACTTTTTAAACATATAGAGCATTTTTACTTTGCTAAAAATGAATGATTTATCCTTCTATTGTATTTTGTTATGTGTTTTACTAGTAAAACAACTGAAATGAAATAGAAAATCTGTGAGATTTAGTGTGAACGCATTTTCTGTAGGGCACCAAACTAGATGTTGTAGAGAATTCACAAAAAAGGGGCAGACAACTAGGAAATACCAATCACTAACAGGTAGATTTCTTTTCATGCCAATTACTGCTTCCTGTGTTCTCGGTCTCCAGATCGTTGCTCTCCGTCAAAATTAAATAAAGCAGGCAAAATGGCGGATATATTCCTGGCTGTTCCTTGTGGCAACATATTTACCATCTTCTCCAAAGAACAGAGACAGGTCATTGAACAAAATGTGTAGTGCTGTGTAATTATCATTTTTGTTTTGTCTTTGATGTGTACATATTTTGGATAAAATCGATATTGTTGCATTATTTAAAAGTTCCAGTTTTAAAATAACCGAACCTATTTCTAAAGATAGTGAACTTCCAAATCCAGATTTCACATAAAACGGCCAACATAGGCAATTCATTCTTTTATTTTTGCACAGGTTATAAATAATATATTGTTATTCGTAGATGTGGTTAAGCTTCCATTACAGAATTGAAGTTACGGTAACCGCAAGCCAGTTATCTGTCCAGTATTACGTTAAGCATCAAATCTGAGATTTTCGGAATAGCATGAGAGTAAGAGATACAATGTCTCTTCTTGTGAAAATAACCTTAAACATGTCATCTTTCTTGCAAAAAGCAGGGATAGAAAATCGCTCCAATTATGTCTCTATATCTTCATCAAACACTGTGACAGATTCTTTGCAATCTGTGTACAAAACATCCCGCTCTAAAGAAAATATAACAAGAAATCTTAAATTTTTTTTTATATATGTAGACATGATATATTTTACTCAAGATTATGGAATTCTTATTCTCTTGAAATTTGCAAAGGAATGGTTCCTATTTTCTTTAACTACCTTTACCATTTCCAAATTGCATTGTGTGTTGTTATATTGAACGCTAATCACGTTGTGCCAAGCCGTGTTTATGGTCGGAAGAAGCTGATATCTGGGGACAAGTTTTTCTCTGAATGCTATCAATCGTTTGAGGAATGGCGAATGCATGGCGGCTTAAACAATAAAGAGAAAAAGACATTTGTATGTATATGTCTCCACACAAACACACATATACGCATACACACTTCCGCAGACACCTAGACGCACATACACACACAGACAATCATCTAACAAACGTTAACACATAACCATGCAAACAGATGTCTAACATCCAATCTCATATCAACAGATTATCGCCCAGCTTTCAACGAGGATACTCATATGCAATATAAATATAAACACACCTTCAATACACTAAAATAAACAACGATGCTGGGTGAATAAAAATACGAGAAGAGAAACATGAAAATGACGGACAAATGGAAGAAACAAGAAGAAAATAGATTCATAAAGAGAACATGGCCGTCATATTATCGACAGCTATGGCTGTCTGTGAATGTAATCCACATTCTTTAGGGAAAAATTAAGATTGTTGCCATCAATGGAAGAAAACATTGAAGAAGAATAAAGTCAGAATCTATTTGATGGCTTCAGTGAAAGAATTTTATCAGGAAGGACAGTAGTGAGCTGAGAATTATGAAGGATTCCCGCCAAAGAAAAGGAAAATGGTGGTTAGAACGAAACGAAGGGATACATCATGTAATAAGTGGAATTAGACTATGATGACGCAAGATTTAAATTATCAACAAGTGGATGGATATAGAGTATTTCATATTTATTGGCTTCATAAATAAGTACAAGGGATTTATATATGTACACACACATACAGACATATACGTACTCACACAGACACTTATAACTTGCGCTTTTTCTTTCATTTATGCTTCTTTTACTTCACACTTTCTTTCCAGTTAACAGTGTCTTACTAACTAACACTTGCACAAACTTCTATCACTCTGCTACATTCCTCTTTGCTTCCTTCTACCTCATACCTGCGTCCGTTCCAATACCTTTATGCCCACAATTTTCTCTCTCAAACTTACTTATTGATTCCGAACATATACAAGAAAAAACACACTTCTCACTTACACCACTATATGTCCGCACTTGCACAATTTTACACTTATACACTTCCACTTCCAGTTATTAGCACATTAAATTAGCCTCATTTGTGATATTTTCTGTCATTAATCATAATGATGCATTTTTTCATAACTCTATACCTACTTTTGCATATATATATATATATATATATATATATATATATATATATATATATATAGATATGCGTGTGTGGTGTATATACACACATGTTTCGTGCAGTCGGATAAACTATTAACCAATTTCTAAATTAGACAAAAAGCTGTTTATAAATATACCCCTTTTTCCAATTCAACACTTTACATTGTGTACATTATTTACCGAAGGAAACAAACTGAGGCAGTTTACCGATATTGCATCAACGAAACCATTTCCTTTTTGAATGAATTTTCCTGAAATTCCATCGCAGAGTTAAGGAGAAGCCAAACAACAGTAAGTGTGCTTCTTCAAGCATAGAGTATTGTGATGTTGGTTGAAATTCCATGCAATACATTGAGATGGAAATAATTAATCATTCAAATGAGACCGATTATATTTTCTATCAGCAGATGATATTTAATCTAATGGGAATGCATTCTAGTGCCATCTCTAAGCATAGCTTTTCTATTTAAGCTAATCACAAACCTGTTCTATCTTACTTTAATGACTGGGGACAAAAGCTGTCAGGTGATCTTCTAAGTATCTTTTTGACTTCTCTTTCGCGCCGCGTTAAGTAGCTAATTTTCTTTCCTCCCTGGCAGTTTTGAAACGCCTTTCAACAGATCGATCTTAATAAATAGTTATAACAACAGTTTCTCTGTATCCTTTATAGAACAATAAATCGTCATTTAATGAGATCGTTTGTCAACAAGCTGTTTAGGAGTGGGTATTAGAAGCAAATAAGAGAATTGGTTTCCCCTTGAAAGCTTATCTCCACGCTAAATTTACTCATTATTTTCAAATACGCTATACGTCGCTGCAAAATAGGCAACTCATCATCAGAGGCGTTGCTATTAAATTATTCAATACAGTTTTAATCATTATCAAAACTGATTTAATCATTCACACCGGCTTTTATGCATGTAGGCTTGTGCATGTGTGTCTGTGTATGCGTGTTTGAATGTGGTCAATGATTAGGATATCTTAAAGCTAGTATTACAAATAATAACAATAATTATTATAATGATGATGATAATAATAATAATAATAATGATAAAAATCATAATCATAATGGTAATAATAATAATGATAATAATAATGATAATAATAATGATAATAATAATAATAATAATAATAATAATAATAATAATAATAATAATAATAATAATAATAATAATAATAATAATAATCATTATCCTCATCCTAATCATAACACCATTTCAGTTTTGGTACAAGGCCATCAATTTTGAAGGGTTAGGAAAGTCGATTACATGCGGCTTAATGCTTGGGTGGCACTTTATTTTATCAACACCGATAAGATGAAAGGTAAAGTTGACATTCACATGTATAGCAAACCACGAAGAACAGATCAGAGATGCAACCAAATAGAAGACCAATCCCATTTAAATGCCATCCAGTACCATCTATCACCATTCATAGCAGTCCTATAAACGCGCTCTCGCGGGTCGCAACACGGGTCTTACTAAATTCAAACCACGACGAACAGAGGAGATGGCTTTGAGGTCGACGACTTTAAACTTACGGAGACAACACTGGTATATCACATGAGGAAACACTACTAGATCTCATTATGCAAATAAACCGTTGCATAATCAACTACATTAATTCTTGGAGAACTACGTTGCATCAAAACAGTTGGAGTGAATAATAGATGTCTAACCGTACTCATTCTTCTTGACTGCAATTTCTTCAGTTATGTATGTATGTATGTATGTATGTATGTATGTATGTATGTATCTATCTATCTATCTCTCTCTATATATATGTATATGTATAAATATATATATATGCATATAATCACGCGTATATATAAATATATAGATATAATATAAATATATATATATAATATATATATATATATATATATATGTATATTTATCTATCTATCTATCTATCTATCTATCTATCTATCTATCTATCTATCTATCTATCTATCTATCTATCTATCTATCACTCTCTATATATAATATATCATGATGACAAAATCAACGAAAGCGACGATGATGATGATGATAATGATTATTTCGTTGTTGTTGATGATGAAGGTGATAGTGATGATGATGTGATGATGCTAATGATGAAATCAACAAGGATTACGATGACGACGATGATGATAGTGATGGTGGTAATGATAATAACGAAGAAGACAATGATGATGATGATGAGGAGGAGGAGGAGGAGGAGGATTATGACAGCACCGACAGCGACGACGGCAACGTTGATGATGACGACGACGATGTTGAGGAGGATTTCCGCAATATCTTTTTCTTAATAAAATCATTCTGCTTTCAAACTTAACAGCCCCAAAATAATAATAATAAAAAAAACCCAGAAGAAAAGCACAAAACCCCGAAACGCAACGGATGGAACTAAAATAATAGCACTCTATCACTTGGGCATGTATCATTTCTTAATTGCTCAAACTGCTTAAACTAAATATAAATCCAGGTATTCTACGAGCCAGCCCCCACCTCCAGACCGGACGTGCAAGAGGGTGTGGCATAATGCTGGGGCGGTGGTGGTGGTGGTGGTGGGTGAACAATGAATAAAATATAGTAAAGAGAAATAAACGAACGTCTCATACCTGGAAAAATATTAAAAATTATATAAAAATTACGAATATTCGAAAAAGAAAAAGAAAGAAATATATATAAAAATCCTACATAAAAATGTTAGATATTTGAAGAATTTCAGCTGTGAAAGAGATAATTCTGGATAAGAACGGCTCTTAGTTTGTTGTATTGCACCTGGTCTTTTTCATAAAACATTCATCGTTCGATAATGAATAAGAAAAAAAAAAATAAATATGAAAATATATAAAAATATACTTAAAAAAAAACTACCACCTTAGCTCTTCCATCCCCACTACTATTATTATTTTCAGCTTCATCGCTATTACGACGACGACGACGAACACCACCACCACCACCACCACCACCTCTATCACCATCACCACCATCACCACGACCACCACCACTACCACGAGCAGCACCACCATCAACACCACCACTACGACGATGACCATCCTCACCACCACCATCACCTCTACTACTACTACTACTACTACTACTACTACTACTACTACTACTACTACTACTACGTCGACAGTTTGAGAGAACATATCACAATTTCTGGAGTCAAGGCTGCACCTCAGTTTGCGCATTATATAATGACCACGACAACGATAGAAAAAGAAAAGGAAAGTGATGATGATGATAATGATGATGATGATGATGAGGATGATGAGGATGATGAGGATGAAGATGCTGGTGAGATGATGATAATGTATCGTGTTAATTTATTTGATTTGATTTTTTTTGTCTGAAGATGAAAAAGAAGAAAAAGTTTATGATAAAGAAAGAGAAAAAGAACGATAACAACCACAACAGCATCAGCAATAACAACAGCTGCAACAATAAAATAAGGGAATGAAAGACACAGTTGAGTCGTTATATAAATATATTTAGCTTGGGCAATCCGAGTTCTAATTCTAACCGTACCCCACTAACAACAGCTCTTTAAAACTAAAGAACCCTTGAGTCGAGGCCGGAAATCCTTCTTCTTCGTATTAGTTGTTGTTGCTGTTGTTGTTGTGCTATGACTCATCGGGTCATGGTTATTGCTTTTATTGTCCATTCCCTAATACAGTTCTGTGAATTATTCTAATAGCAGTGCAGCAACGACTTAAACTAAACGAAAAGCAGTATTTCTCATCGTATATCAACTTTTTTGTGAGTTTTGTTTTTGAAATGGTAAGTTCTGAGTGAGCATTGGGACCAACGCTTAATGTTCCTCTTGAACAGATATGATTTGAAGACAACATGAATAACAATAGTGAGGAGAAAATTCCAGAGGGTCGACGTTCGCGGATGGACACCCACTTCGGGAGCGGAGAATGAGTGGGGATGAGGAAGTCGGGCGGACTTGGCCGGGAGTGTTTACAAGACCAGGCAATGTCGTGGTTCAAAGGTCACTTAAGTAGCAAGTAGAAGAGGTACAATACGCGGATGGTATTCCTTAGGGGTTGGAAATTGAAAGGTGGGAGTGTGACGTCAAGTTGATAAGGCCGTTTGATATTTCTGGTATATGATTGAATATGTATATATGCATAGCAGCAGCATAGTAACACACGTGGAAACAGTATTTATTATATATTCCGCTATTTGGTTGCTGTTTCACAGGAGTCTATCTGTTATCAGCAATTAAATATAAATGTAAGTTTACACCAACTATTGCTGCACTAACTAACCTAACTTTAAAAATATATGCTGCTATAAAAGAACTTACATAGAAAAATAATTTCGTATTCTTCAAAATCTATTCTTTCCAACACAATTTATTTTTATAAAACAAGCAAAAAAACAACCCGGTAAAGTAATCATATAATGCAGTTACTTATGTATCCAGCTGAAATTATTGCCTCCTTTAGAAGGCGGCGAGCTGGCAAAAGCGTCAGCGAGCTGAACGAAATGTTTAGAGGTATATCGCCCGTCGCTACGTTCTGGGTTCAAATTCCGCCGAGGTCAACTTTGTCTTTCAACCTTTCAGGGTCGATAAATTAAGTACCAGTTGAACAATGGGAATCGATGTAATCGACCAATCCCCTTCCCAACGATTACAGACATTGTGTCTATAGTAGAAAGGATTATTGGCTCCTTTAGAAAAGCACGTTTAAAATATTAAAATATTTACAGGTGTGGCTGTGTGGTAAGAAGTTTGCTCCTCAACCAAATGGTTCTGCGTTCAGTCCCACTGCGTGGCACCTTGGACAAGTGCCCTCTGGTATAGTCTCGGGCAGCCTTGATACGGAATAAATATTGTAAAGTATTTTATTCAATGTTCCAACAACCAGTGAACTCAATGCTTGAAACGATATCGTATTTTATGGACCCCCGATGGAGGCGAGGCAAAAAAGACCTCAACAAGATTTGAACCCAGAAAATTAAGAGCAAAATAAATAAATAGATGAACGGAAAGAAATTTTGCCTGACGCTCTACCGGTTCTGCAATTTCATTGCCTTAAATCTCCCTCTGGAGCTGTTTCAAATCTAGAAACAACAATCAAGGGAGATAACCCAAACAAAACGAATTGATCGAAGCATTTGGACATTCTAATAACTACAGATGAATGTAGATCTTGTCTATAATACTTACTGGTGATTATGACTCTCACGTTTCGGTCTTTTTATTGTTCATCAAACAAAAGTATTCTATTCAGTTGACAGGATTTAGAACTGCTTCATACACACACACGTTAGTTTTCTAATACCTCGCTCAAACCACTTCTATCACCTCCATTATTGAGAAAGGAATTCTGTGAATAGCGACCATGACACAGCGTATAATCAAACTGGTAGTGGGAATGAGGAATGGGAGAGAGAGAGAGAGAGAGAGAGAGAGAGTGAGAAGACATAGAAAAAGGTGGAAACAATAGACACCCTAGGAAAGAAGAAATGTGGATACGAGGGAGGTGAGATTTGAGCCAAGAGCGGAGATTATCGTAACGAATACGTAAAGATATGCTCTTCGACTCAGCGAATTCAATGACTGTTTATATAGAATTGAGATATAAATAATTTTAACTGGGAAATCTATTGTTTCTTGTCTCTATTTCATCAGATAGAACAGTTATATTTCAATATAATAGACTCAAGGAGAAATCTCTAGGTAATGATACAGATTATTGAATAATTTCTTTTCTATGTCTCTCTGATTGTGTCTTATTCTCTACTCCTCTCTCTCTCTCCCTCTCTCTCTTGCTCTGTGTTATTCTCTATCTTTCTCTTCCCCCTTTTCTCTCTGTAGACGGCGGGGAGGGGGAACACACTGGCTCAACCATCAGTTTTGGCTTCGTTTCAGTCGTTTTTTTAAGACTGCGTAATGATGGCGCTTCTACATAGCTACACCACACACACACACACACACACACACACACACACACACACACACACACACATATATATATATATATATATATATATATATATATATATATATATATATATATATATATATATGTATACTCATTTTCATGTATTTATGTAAGCATGTATATGTATTATATATATATATATATATATGTGTGTGTGTCTGTATCTGTCAATCTATTAAACAGTCTCTCATTCTATGTATGTGCGTATACAAGTATGCTATTGTTAGAGAAAGATGGAGAAGGAGAAAGACCGAGGACGAGAGAGAGAAAGACTGAGAGGGATATATAGATAGATAGATAGATAGAAAGAGAGGGAGAGAAAGAGAAGGAATGAGAAAGAAAATGTGAGAGAAAGGTACGAAACTTACATATAGAAACAGGAACAATGGTGGGAGAATGAGAGGGTAAAATATAATACGTGAGAATGACATAGATTGAGAAAGAGTAAAGTGGGAGGTAGTTATTGAGAGACGCAAAACAGACATAAAAATATGACTTGAAAAAAAAAATACAAGAACACAGTTGAAAGAAAGAGTGTAGGGGAAACGAAGATAGGAAATGAACAAAGAGAAGAGTGTAAGAAAGAGAGATGGTGTGATAGGCAGAGAGAGAGAAAAAGAGAAAAGGAGAGCGAGAGAGTGTAACGAGAGTAAAGAGAGCGAAATAAGGGAGATAATGTTTGAGATATTTTGACAAGTGATTTATGAGAAGTGCAAGTCATGTGTTGTTTTCCCTTGTGGCAAAAAGGTTAATTCTCCCATGTAAAAGAATTCCATTAAGAGATTGCTTCCCGAATTCTCACCAGATTTCATTCAGTATATTGCAACGAAAATGCTGATTGTCTTTTATTTTTACCATTTTCCTTCCAATCCTACACTACCATCCCCGTCTCCGCCACCAGAAGATTGTTGCCAGTCATTAGACGGTATTTTCAGATATATGAAAACAGCATTGCAATAGCAAGAATTCTAATGATAACAAAAAATATTGCCAATAAATTCTTGCTTTGTTTTTACGTACATTCTCTTATCGGAGCCGGGTTTTTTTGATCTCATAATGTTTTTGTTTTATTTTTTATTTTTCCATTTCTGTTTCTATTTTATATTCATGTAAACCGTGTATCAAGCATTTCTACCTCTTCAGAACAAATATGGCGAAATTGTGACTGAAAAAACAACAATAACATAAAGAGGGACAATAACAAAAGCAACAAACACTTAACTATTTTCAAATTATAGCATAAGTATAGCGATCCTTTGGGAGAGAAACTCTGATGTGTATTTTTGACAATTCTCTCATTTCTGAATTACATCAACGGTCACGATCTATTTACGATTTTTTCCCAGTGGAAATTACAAACTGCCTTGCAGAAAATGCCAAAATATATGGCTTACATACTAATCAGTTAAAGATAATTTGAGTTATTTAAGGCCGTTTTGTTACGGCAATTTGGTGGTAAATATTCAAAAGAAAATCTATATTACCAAGAGAATGATGTAAAGAATAAAACAACACAGAAAAAAACAGAACAAAAAGAATGATTAATAAATAATAAGTGACACTTGCTAATATATTTCGAGGAATTTATTCTTTAATACAAATGTCCTATTTTTATATCGTATCGGAACTGAAAAGATTTCAAACGTTTTATATAGACTTTTATTTTACTTAAATGCCATGTATTTACATATTCGAGCGCGCGCACACACACACACACGTGCATGCACACACATACACACACACACACCCACACACACACACACATTTGTATGTATCTATGTATGTATGTAAAGTATATATAAATATAATATAATATATATATATATATATATATATATATATATATATATATACATACACATACACATACACATTTATATGTATATAAATATATATATATATATGCGCAGGCATGGCTGTGTGGTAAGTAGCTTACTTACCAACCACATGGTTCCGGATTCAGTCCCATTGCGTGGTACCTTGGGCAAGTGTCTTCTACTATAGCCTCTACTATATATGGTTATAGTCTCGTCTATATCCCTCCCTGCCGCCATCCAACCAACCAACCAACCAACCACACATACATACATATCTTCTATTTTTTTAATCTTTTACTTGTTTCAGTCATTCGACTGCGGCCATACTGGGGCGCTGTCTTGAGGAATTTTGTCTTTTAATCAAATGACTCGATCACTGTACATTTTTCTTGTTAAGCCTGGTACTTATTCAATCTGTCTTTCTGTCATCTGTGATTTTATTTTTGATCTTCTATATAAATGAAGATATTTCCTCTGACTGGCTGTTTTTGTCTCTACAAAACGGAAAGTTACATTGCGGAACAGTTGTATTTATTTATCGCCGACGAGATACATCTGCACCACCGGATGCTCCTGAACCAGTTGTTGAGTGTCCCACCCAAGAGGAATCGAAGGTAGATGTGTCGAACAAATTGTTGTGATTAATGATAAATTCTCGTATATTCCATCTGTCTTTTATTTGCTAAATATATATATTACTCAAAGATATTCTAGCTTTGATTTTCACGCTTTATTTACAGTCTTATAATAATATAATATATAATGAAATTATAGAATATTAAATGTCCATTCTGATTGAACTATTACTTTCATGCGTTAAACTATGCAATCTTCAGTTTCATATAATAGTAGTGACTGTTATGTTTTACTATTTACAACGGTAGTGAGATGGCTAAACTATGAGCCTTAAATATATTTGTATTGGCTAGAGAATGTTAATTTTTGCAAATTGCATTCTGCCCAATCAGTGTGTGATTTTATTAAATTACTTAAGTTTATTGGTGTTTGGTTTAGGCATCACGGTCTGTTGAACATGTCAAGAGCCCTGTATTTTGACCCTGGTCAAAGCAGTAATCGTTGGGCTATTTTTAGAAATGTTCTAAACAACATTTCCCAGGGATTTTTACATATAGTTGGTGAAGGAACTTCTTACCATCTAGCCACGCCTACGCCGATATGTATACACTCTCCCCCGTGTTTGTATAAGAGACATAAACATGCATATATATATATATATA
>NC_068993.1:1973811-1974510 GCF_001194135.2 Octopus bimaculoides
ACAGAGGTTTATTAATTTATTAGATGTCGAGCTACATAATAGAATCAAGGGCTCAGAGTTCCGTGCAAGGCATTAATAAAACTATATAAGTCAACACGCTGCAGAAACATACAAGTCGGTCTTTCCTTTGTTCTTTATCTGTAAAACCAATATTTCCTCTGAACATGGATAAATCACGTGCAACTCAAACAAATGTACCCAAGCAATGTTCAAAGCCAGTCCTAAATGGTATACTTAATCAATATGTGTTGAAATAAAACTTGGGTTTCCGAGAATAAAAATATTGATTAATTTTATGTGAAGGGAAAAGATGGAGAACCTTGTGTGATTTAGTGGTTCACACTCGTTCCCCCTTAGTAAAAAAGACGTGGTTTGGTGCTTGTCCAAAAACGCCGTGTTCAAATATATTTGCATCGGTTTCTATGACAGTATTCGGTTAGATGTCTTTACAATTCGTTTGGAAATCCATCAGCGTTGCGGATGACACCAGGCAGCCCTAAATGTGCCACTGCTCTACTCAACACTTCAACACTCTAATCGACATATACCCATTAGTCCAAAATGTTAAATATATATATATGACAATGACCTTTTTTGTGTATACAGTCTGCGACAGACCATATCTCTCTTTGGCTGGCCTTAGATCTTATCTGCGAATGCATGGAAAACGAACCTCCACCAACTAATCTGACTATATAT
>NC_068993.1:1974703-1982242 GCF_001194135.2 Octopus bimaculoides
TCTCTCTCTCTCTCTCTCTCTCTCTCTCTCTCTCTCTCTCTCTCTCTCTCTCTATCTGTTTGTCTGTCTATTTAGAGGTGCGCACGTATGTCAGTATGAAAGTGAATGTGTGTGTGTGTGTGTGTGTGGAAGTGTGTGTTATCTGAATGCACATATGTGTCACCTAACGGATGGAATATATATTCAGATGTCAGACCAGCTTTTGATAATTACGCTTCCAAGTAAGAGTCACTGCAAATTGAACTCTTGGAGATGAATGATTGACCTCATCTCCTCCATTAATCTTACCATTTGGATACTTTCAATGTCTCCTGAAAGTCTGCGAGCACAAAGAATATCAGCATTGAATTTAATTGATTATCTTGAGCTTGTGATGTTTAACGCTCTGCCACCTACTGCATAGGTAGTAAAAAGAGAATTACTGGTAGCTAGCTAACATAAATTAATTACTTCAACCTCTGACACATCGGCCGCCATGTCACATGAAACTAATATATAACCTTTCCGTGGCTAGCACAACAGTCTCTCAAGGTTATAAAATTTTATTCTCCGTCCTTTACTGAATCTTCTAATAACAGATATCTTTGTTATAAAGCATTGTTCAGTTAATTAGTGTCTGATCTGATATAATTTTAATTTATGATTTTTTTCTAGATTGTCGTTGGATTTGGATTTCTACCAAATTAAGATCTAAATTAACACCCTTCATCATCTACTTCTTTTCTTATTTCTTTTATTAAATTGTTCTCATGGAATGTCTTCGAGTTACACTTGAAATCAAAAGTATGTCTTGCACAAGCCAACGGGGGACCCTCTACTCTATCTCTTGGTTTTCAAGAAAGAACAGCAGCGTTCCCCCAACCCTGGCTTTAACGCTTTAAAAAAGGAGGGATATCATGGAGAATGTAGTTGTAGATATACAGATGTGATGGTCAGAGCTGGAAGGACTTTGCTCATAAGCCTGTTCCATGAAGCTGACCTCTGGCTAAACAACAACAAAAGCAGGTACATTTACCGAAACGGGGCCAGAATAAATTTTGCTCTTAGTCCATTGATCTGAGATAAGCGGCGAACCGGTGGAATCGTTAGCACGCCGGGCAAAAAGCTTAGCAGAATTACGTACGTCTTCACGTTCTGAGTTCTAATTCCGCCGAGGTCGACTTTACCTTTCACCCTTTCGTGGTCGACAGAATAAGTATCAGTTGAGCACTGGAGTTGATGTACTCGACCTATCCTCTCTCCTGAAATTGCTGGCCTTGTGCTAAAATTTGAAATCAATATTTTAAACGGAGAGGACCACATTTGACATTTTAAAAGAAACCTGAAGCAGGTGGTAGGGAATTTGACGCTAAGTGTTTAAAATTGAATGGATTCCTACAGAGTTGCTCAAGGTTCAGCGCGCGTTATTAAACCGGAGATGTGATTAAGAATATGGTCAGCCCGGAGCTATAGAAGAAAAACTTGTTTTACGTGTCACGCAGTGGGAAATAAGTCGAAAGCATGTATCTACGAAGAGAACTTCAAAATTCTACAGCGATGTCTGCATGTTTATGAATGAAATTGTTAATCTTCACTGTATCAGCTACACACGGCAATTGGTAATATTCCATCAAATAGGCAAAAATGTTTGAGAGGAAAGAATAGCCAATTATAACGATTTCGGTACATCACTTCGATTTTCTTCTTGTCAGAGAATACCTTATCCAATGTGTATTTTGTTTTTGATTAGAATAGTGTGTTGCAAGGGAGATTTGGTTGCTATTTCTACCAGATAGTGTCGAGGTAGGTGGTTGGCACTGTCTGATGACATTATCTCATGGAGACAATTACTGGTCCCACTATGAGAGAGAAGCACCATGATAGGCAGCTTAGCATTAATTCACAGCCCTGTATTCTTTCTTAACTGTACCTCCAAATATTCTTCTTTACAACTTTTTCAATTCTTGTCAATGATTTTGTGTTTTCTCTTTAAATATACTGGAATCACCTCGGATAAATTGGTATTGTGCCTCATTGAAAGAAATTCATTTTAAGAATGGCTGAACACGCCAGAGAGTTAAATGTTGTAATTTCATTTCAAAAATAAAACAAAAAAGTCATCTATTCTATTTTAACGTGCATTTCCCTTCATTTCCTGATTTAATATCATTTAGATTGCATTATTTTAACAGAGTGTTATTAATAAAGAAATTAATTAATTATACATGAATAGTTAAATTTCATTAATTAATTTATAGCAGCTCCCTTTCCTAGATCGTTAAATCTTTTGAAAATTTAATGAGAATTATATATTTAAATAAAAACACACATTTTGTAACAAAGTCACAATTGTGATATTTAGTGAAGCAGAGTACCGCCAGGCACACACACTCTGGAAATCATTGGTTTGGGAGATCTAAATTTGCTTTTTTTAAAAACTTTCTGGCAGAAGATAGATAGTCATGCGTGTTATCGAATCCTGAGCTGGAATCCATTAGGTTAAAGAATTGTAAAAACGTTGATGTTGTGAGCAAGTTAGACTAGGAGGCTTTTTGTTGGCAATAGATGTCTATAACTTCAACTTTTACTTCAGTATTAACCCTAATCGCTTTTAATGGAAAAGCATGCATGTCACCAATTGCCATCTAGGTATCTACAGGACTATACACTCACTGATTAATATATGTTAGTAAAGCAGCAAACTGTTGATTCTAAAATAAAATGACGATTGGTTTTAAGCTAGAACCAAGCTAATGATGAACTGTGTCTGCTATTGGGTTTCCATTTCTTGTAGCAATTTGTTTGATCCTATACAGATAATGGCTTTAGTAGAATCCGTGAACTTATTCATTCCAGCATCAAGTGAAAAGGAAGTCAACATGGAAGTGACCGGAAATGATTGAACAAGACATCAACAGAAAAACAGGTGTTTATAGAACGAAATAAGCAGAAAGAGCACCTTAATCACGAATGTTCAAACAATTGAATTGACAATTTATCTCATTAAACAAAAGAAGAAATATAAAAGAAACCAATATAAAAGCGAACTTCTTATTTTCCAATATATATTCTAAGCTATACATACGTTCTGGACCAACGGTGGTGAACCACTTTTGCCCAGCGTGCGGACAATACGTTTTACTTCTTCATATGTAATGTTTTTAGTTTTAGGTAAATGCTTATACATAAGCTATGTTATACATGGTGTTGTAGGTGTGTTTCTTAAAGACCATCATTTATTATGCAAATCTGTTTGACTGTATTCGTCCGCAATCACTGATCAAAACAAATTTCGCTTGTGACCTCATTTTCGTTCTGAGATAGAACAGCTAATATTTGCTGCTGTGGACGTTTCATATTGTCTTGTACTACGAGATGTATTAATTAATGCCTTCATCAAATTACAAAAAGTGATAGAATCTAATATTCTCAATACTATTCAGGAAATTCAAGGTGAACCAAATTTCAGAAGACAGAGATGATAGGAGGATTATGGCGAAAGGAGAATCTTAAAGTAAGTATAAATAGCCATAATGTGCGGCAGAATCTCGAAGCAGATAAAGCTACAAATAAGAACGTAAATTTATTGAGCTAAAATTCCCTTTGGATGAAAAGATGTCGAAGGCTTTTCATATTTTCATATTTGTTAAGGAGTCGTTTCGCTATACTTTTCTTCATCGGTACAACGGCAATGTTCATCACAGTTCTGATATATTCACATTTGAAAAAGAGCATTCCATTAAAATGCATTGTTTTCTCTTTTTAAAATGACTGGAATCAAGAGAAGGAGGTAAAATTGAAATTCCTCTAAATATTCGAAACACAGGATATTAGATTTATTGCCAAGCCTTGTCATTCACATTATCAAACGAATTTGTTGAATATATCGTTTCACAATATATTTATTGATATTGATCTAGGGAAGAAAACAATTTCTGTTAAGACAATGAGAATGAAACTGATGTAATACTGGTATTTAATATCGGACACTGAAAGGCAATTATTTGAACGGGTTTATTTTGTACTCAAAACAAAATCAACCTATTTACACTTGAGTCGATATATTTTGCGAAATCAATATCAAGTTACATCAATATTTGCTTTTATGTTAAGTTAAAATGGCACAGGCCAGCAAGTTGGGCGGGGGTGGAGTGAAAGCCGATTGTACCGACTCCAGTGTTCAACTGGTGCTTGTTTTATCGACCCCGTAGGGATGAAAGGCGAAGTAGACCTCGACAGAATTTGAACTCAGAACGTTAAAACGGACGAAATCCTGCTAAACATTTTGTCCGGTATGCTAACGATAAGGTCAGCACGCCATATGTTCAGTTCTAATAAAAAAATTATTACCTTAATTCGAAGGGTTACTCTATACGTCTGTAGAATACAAGTTTATAATTCTTAAACAAGAATATTTTTGGTAGGGACTTCGAAGTTTCGGCTAGCAACATATATGTTTATTGAGTGACTCAGTAACCCACATATGGGCCAGGGTTGACGCAGCGAGGTTTTATGTCACTGGAAGATAAGAGAAAGAAGTATTGAAATCGATATTTAACCAGCATGAGTTAATTGTATTGTTGTTCTATTGTCTTAGATCAGTTTTGACCAAATAGATCTGTGATCTAATCATTCCAGCTGCAGTCACTTTTTTTACATATATATATTTTAGGAGCAGTGTTTCTCGGACTACATTAGCTAATGTGCCTTTCCACTTTTATTATAGTGAACAATATGCTTTCTATTTCAAGCACATAGCTGCTGACTTGTCTGCTCGCTAAGGTTTTCTGATTTGGCGCTGTACCATAGTAAAATGCCGCAAACTTTCCTGTCATAATTACACGATAGCATGAGATGTGCTGTGAAAGGAAATGTTTTCGCTGTCAACATTAACAATTAGGGGCACTCAGCCCTGACATCGCTGTTCTTCGCCGTTGGGCAAAGGAGTGAATTGATTAGACAGCGGAAGCTAAACCTCCATTGGGAATTGTTATTTCGCTTCATTGTTTACAGTATTTAGATTGTATCACTTCAATGAGAAGAAAATAAAATTAGGTTTTATGGATGCAGGAGATTAATCGTTAGGGTTGAATCGAAACTATATTGTATAAGGTATTCTTTTATCCGTCAACTTTTACTAGTTCCAGTCTTTAGACTGCAGCCATGCTGGAGCATCACCTTGAAGAATTTTAGTGAAGCGAATCGACCCAGGTACTTGTTTTTATTTAAGCCTGGAAATTATTTTATCAGTTTCTTTTTCGGAACTGCTAAGTTATGGGGGATGTAAACACACTAAAGCTGGTTGTCTAGCGGATGTTGAGGACAAACATAGACAGAAAGATGCAAACTCACAGACGCACAAAAACACACAAACACACAAAGATACACATAGACACACACAGGCTTCCTTCAGTTTCTGTCTATCAAATCCACTCATAAGGTTTTGGTCGAGGTAACACAATTGGCCAAGGTGCCACACAGTGGGGCTGAATGCAGAACAATGGGAATGGAAAGCAAACTTAACAGAAATACCTTAGGAATGAGAACCCAGGTTCGAAATTTCCCCAAGACACCCGATGAAGGCTGGAGGGCATATCAGCCGAAACGTTGTGTTAACAACAAGCAAGATGAGGACATATATCGGTCAATTGTAAATAATGTAAATAATGTACATAATTCCTCATATCATATTGTTCACTATAATAAAAGTGGAAAGGCACATTAGCTAATGTAGATCGAGAAACACTGCTCTTAAAAAAATATAGAACAAAGCTATCTTAAAGATAGCATGTTCGCACTAATATATCTATCTATCTGTGTGTGTGTGTGTGCAAAAACCTTTTACTATCAGTATCGTTACTGTTATAAAACAAAATTATGTTTTTGCTAAATTATTCAGTTTAGACTTGAAGATTTCTACACCGTTTGCATTTTAATTTCTACTCTGGTTTGCATTCAAGAAAAGAAAACGTAATATTTGCAATCAAATTTCGTTTCTTATTTCAATTTGAATTTCCAGTTTTATTTCTTTGCACTTTGAATGAATTGCGGTGAAAAACGAAGCACACCATATTAATTTGCCACATAACTTTCCAACTTAATTACATTATACGTCCTAAGAGTTTTCATTCCCTTACTACTTTTTATGCAGCAAATGAAAAATTTATTATTTTTGTTCATGAATTATGAATAGAAAGATGAAAGTAAAGACGAACCGCGTTTATAAAGGAGCTAATATTCCGATCTTATGTTAAATTTTACTTTACGCAAAACGCTAGTTTTAATACATTTATTTGGTGCGACATTCAAATTAATTTTAGTATTGACATTTAATTTTTTGTGGTATTGTGAAATTGATTTCTATATTTCGCATCTGATGCCATCCGTCTGAGATCTCACCTTTCCAAGCTATGATTTTTTTAATTAAAGTAAATGAATACTAACAATAAATGTTAAGCTATATTTATTGTTAAAGTGTTATAACTTATATGGCATGTTACAACGAACTAAAGTGCACTACAATAGTTGCGTATTTCATGGGCAAAATGTGAAACTGTATGACAGGCTGCACATATAATATCTGCGGTAAGATGCAATTCAATGTAACTGTATGTATCTTATAATCTGATGCATAAGTTTATAACACACACATACATATGCACGCACGTGCGCACACACATCTATATATAAAAGTGACAACACCAAATGTTGACATTTGGCTATTTTGGATGCATTTAATACATGTGTTTCGAACAATTGCATAAGAGGGTTATTTGTCTGAAGAAGTCTTTGTTACATAGTAACTCGAAACACGTAGAAATATCATAATATCAGTATTTACTTTCGTATTTATTACATATGGCTGTATAATGGAGGGCATTCTTAGAGGGCCACCACAAATAGTAGAGGCCTCAGCACAGTTCTCTGTGGGACTCCGCTGAGAATTGATGTCTCTTCAGACTGAGCACCATTGGCTACAACTGTCTGACTTCTGCCGATGTTGCTGTGTTTATGTCCCCGCAACTTAGCGGTTCGGCAAAAGATACCAATAGAATAAGTACTAGGCTTACAAAGAATGAATCCTGGGGTCGATTTATTCGACTAATGGCAAAGCTCCATCATGCCCGCAATTACATGACTGAAACAAATAAAACAATAAAAAATCTATGTCATCTTAATCCCGAGCAACGCCGGGTATATCTGCAAGTATGCAATAAATATGATATATAAATTGCATACAGATGTTTCAATTCCTCGCAATAATAACATTATAAAAATACGTTGTTTGTTGACCAAGAATCACCTCAGCGTAATTTCTTATACATACGAAATTATACCGATGAGATTCTTAGCCAAAAACAATGAATTTTTATAATTCTATTATGGCCAACAATTGAATATATGTACTCTATATTTCATATTTGTCACTTATTATGTTGTATTATATTGTATTATTATAAAAATATAATATAATAAACTATTATGCTAATAACTTTTAAATTTTAATTTTTGAATTGCCAATTGTTATACATCTCCATTTTCTATTATGTATATATATGT
>NC_068993.1:1984990-1987761 GCF_001194135.2 Octopus bimaculoides
AGGTATCTCTACTGGTTTCGAGGCAATTTTGCTTACTTTTGGTTGCGTTGGTTTTGTCGAAAAATTCTTAGGAGTCGTATCCCGCAACGCAAGAATTTTTCTATTGAAACTTTTTTTACTGAAGACTTTCGTCACTGGATTTTTGTTCCTGTTTATGGACATTTAAGTGCTGCTAGCTGTTAATTATACGGCGAACACCAGTTTTTGTGGATAAAATTATTTGGATATCGTGGATTACTGTTTTCACACAAAGAAACTAATTTTAATTTAAGAAATTTACATTTTTGTCTAACAGATGCTAAAACGTCCCTAGTTTAAGATTATCTCAGTAGAACCCAGCATACCTTGAAGACCTACAGAAATTCGATTCTCTTTCTTAATTCTTGGAATACGTCGCTTCTAACTATATATTGCTGTTTGTATTAAAAAATGTTATGTATTCCAATATGGTAGATTTACGAAGTTTAGTCTTTAAGCTAACTGGTGTCAAGTTAATGTAGAAATGAATTATGAAAAATTTTATAAGAATAATAAAATGAAGTAAAAATGAACAAAATAGAAAAGTATAGCACGAGCTACGTCAATAATGATAAAGTATGGTGTATCTGCTGAGGTGTGTGTGTTTGTAGGGGGGGGGGGCTATTAAAAGAAGCTAGTTTTCTATTATGAAAATAAATGGGCAAGGCGAAATAACTTGACATACGATCTATAAGCTTCTCGTTCAACATAAATGATGATGTGTTTTGTAACATGGAAGAATATGATAAAACAACTTGCTCGAATATAACCTTATTTTTTAATCTAGATTTTGTCTCTGTCTTATTTATTTATTTACTTATTTAGATCCAAACGATTTTTCTCAAAGATAAGTATAAAATAAATATAGTTGGCATGTCATTCTCATGCATGATCCATCGTTTATTCCAATGTCAGCTCCACAAATTTAACTCACAAGAGTTTAGACACCTGATAGCATGCGCTGTATAATATCTGCTTTTCCTTTCGTAATTCACTGTAGCACTATGGGTGTATATAGGCCATTGATTGCTTTAACACACTGAGTTAATAATCTTTAGAAAAATAAAAATACTTGGATACACAATCGATAAACATTCTTTTAAAACTAAACTACACTAAAGTTGAGAGTTGTTTCTGAAATTACAATCAAAAGATAATTTAATTAGATTCGATTCATATACACTTACGATTAAATGTCTGGTCAAAAAAGGGTAACTAAAACTATTTATTTTCATTTCTGTGCTGCTTCCTGGCAAACTAATTCATCTTTTGACTCTTTTAGTAGCATCTATGATTTTCGATGAGGAGAAGTTACCAGCACTTGCTCAACTCTTTGCCAGAAATGGCGAAGAGTTGTTGCGAGTGGTCGAATATTCCGAGTAAGACAGGGAGACAGCTACTCAGAGAAGGAGAAAGAAGAATCCACCGCACGCCTGTATTTATCGATACCCGGTGGGATTGCAAATCAGAGGGTTGTTACAAATACCACAAGGCATTCTATCTGAAGCTCAAGTTCTCTTCGCACTCGTCATCTTCAAAGAAAATTCCTAAGGTATTTAATAAGACACACGCATACACAGAGCAATACACACACACATGTGCGCACGCGCAGAAATACATGTTGATGTAACTTGACTTCAACTACATTTGACAGTAACTGTAGAAAAATATGATAAATAATTCAGTGAATTGATAATAACACCTGGAATCATATGAACTCGTTGAAGACTAAGGTAGGCCAACCATCTGCTTTAAACATCATTTCAAAATGAGCGTAAGAAGAGTTAAAATATAATAGAAAATTAACTTTTGAAATGTAACAAGTTTGAAATGTAAAAATTGCTCAAAGAAACACAAACAAAAAGCAAACATAATGCCAAAATAACAAAAGGAAGTTCCATTTTAAATAGAATCAACAATAATTCCGTTTCTAACTGAAGAGTAGCAATTCTCTTTAACACAATGGAAAATGTTAGAAGAATATTATTTTTCTATTTGAATTTAGCTTTTGTTAAAATTTAGCTTATGACCAATGGCACAAATGATATCTAGAGCTTTTGTGCTTGGCTTTGTTTTATGTCTTTTTTCGACAATAATGAAACTTGCAGTAAACACATTATCACGTAGTCTCTCTCTCACTCACTCACACTCTCTCTGTTCCCCTCTCTATTTCCTATCATTATGTCAGTCTTTAAGACTTCTAAGTGGTGTAGGATCTGATGATGTATTACGTTGTATTGTTTTCTGTTTATAAATACATTTTGCTGCTTTATAAGCATTGAATTGTACTTGCTAAATGTGTGTGTGTGTGTGTGTGTGTGTGTGTGTGTTTGTATACGTAAAGAAACACATGCACACGCATATATTATATATACATACACACGAATTTGCATATTAATGCATGTATATATATGCATATTCATGTGTATATGCATATTCATGTGTATATGCATATTCATGTGTATATAATATATGCGTGTATGTTTCTCTACGTATACAAACACACACACACACATTTATATATATATATAGATATCAACCACTATCTATCTATATTTGCAAATATATTGTTTATATCAATGTACACACACACACACATACTTATGTATATATGTCTGTGAGTATGCGTTTAGTAAATATTTAAACGTAGACACATATTTGCGCGCACTGAAAAACTTATCCACACATCTCTCTCTCTCTCTCTCTCTCTCTCTCTCTCTCTCTATATATATATATATATATATATATATATA
>NC_068993.1:1989521-1992021 GCF_001194135.2 Octopus bimaculoides
TATATATATATATATATATATATATATATATATATATATATATATATATGTACACATACATACATAGAGACATATATATGTACATATGCACCTATATATGTAGTTGTGTATGCATATACATATTTAAGTTCGCGTGGGAAGTTATATGTTCACATACGTATTGCCGGCTATATTTATAGGTAGGTAGCTTCATGTAAATAGTCATATATATATATATTTATATAGACAACCCACTTAGCTACACAACGTTTGGAATAAATATATAAATAAATCTGCACAAAGTTTTATTTTGAAGTTTGATAAGTTTGTGGAGAATGTACATGCGTGTGTGTATGTGTGTGTGTATATATACATACACACATATATATATATGCATACATATACGTATAACATTATATATAAATGTATGTATATGTATGTGTATTCACAAAAATGCACGTATATAGTTATGTATATATATATTTATACAATATCTTGTGATATTTCAAAATATCACGGAAATACTTTTTGATATTAAACTATTTGGAGAGAAACCAAAAAAAGACTGAAAAAGAGACCAAAAATACAGTGACAAGTACTTAGTGACGATATACAAAGCAGTGAAGCCAATTTTACAATTAGTCGCTCTCAATGACTGAAATAAAAATAGCTTTTCACCGATAAGTGAACTTTGTCGGAAATTCAATCGAAAATGTCAGTAAGCTTTGTGTTATGAACCCGTTTTAGCTAATCGTACAGTTTGTGTTACTGGAAGAGAAATGGCGGACGGGGTTATCGTTAGAGTGCGTTCAATTGCAATTGGTGCAAAATCTTGTTATTGTGTTTCTTCATGTTTGTCTACATGCATCTACATTGTACTAGTCGATGACCTCCACATAGCCATGTCATGTAATTTGTTAAAAATCACAGCCAAATCCCACCAAATTAGCAATGTATATAATCGGAAATACGGAAGATATCTTCTCGATAAACTGATCCAGCATGCCATTAAAAAACACAATATGATCGCGAATGGAAATGTAATCATAGTTGGAATTCATAAGGAACTAAATACCAACACAAATACACATACACACGCATATCTAAACATTCGCACACACACACAAATATTGATGTGTGTGTGTGTGTGTGTGAGGGAGAGAGGGAGAGAAGGTTTGTAGATAAGTGTGTATAGTAGGAACATATACATACATTGATATATCCCCCTCTCTCCCTCTATCTCTCTCTGTCTCTGTCTCTGTCTCTCTCTGTCTCTGTCTGTGTCTCTCTCTCTCTTTGCCTCTGTCTCTCTCTCTCTATATATATGCATATATATATATATATATATATATATATATATATATATATATATATATATATATACATATATGTATATATGTGTGTGGGTGTGTGTGTGGGTGTGTGTGTGTACGTGACTGTGTAATTGTGTGTGCGCATGTAAATGCGCTTCATTGTATACATATATATAAGTTCGTGTATGTCTATACGTATATTTAAAAATACTAACGTACAATAATATGAATTATAACGGTAAAACATTTTAAAGCTTTATAAATGAATGGCATATTTTTTTATATAATAGTTCAATAAACTTCTTATACAAGCATTTTATTTAAATAAAGGTGAATTATCGATAGAACAGGTAAGTGATGAAAGAATTAATATCGTCGTTAAAAGAGTTGTTAGCTTTGCTCAATTTCATATAATGTGGCATATTAAACTTTGAAACCTAAACGAAGGGAAAAAATATTTTGAAGAGCTAAAACCTTATTCGTTTTAAATATAGCTTATTAAAATAATAACAAGATAACAAATGAAAGAAAAACAAAATATATGTAATATATATCGTGAATATAAAAAAAGTACCTTAACCTA
The DNA here is from genome assembly GCF_001194135.2 of Octopus bimaculoides. Classification (NCBI taxonomy): domain Eukaryota; kingdom Metazoa; phylum Mollusca; class Cephalopoda; order Octopoda; family Octopodidae; genus Octopus; species Octopus bimaculoides. Next base: position 1,991,397 of record NC_068993.1, read on the forward strand.
AACTGAAGGAGGTTATAGAAAATTGATGTTATAAATATCTTAATGAAGAGGTTGGAGAGATAAAGATTAGAAAAAAACGTTGTAAGATCGTTATCGTGTAAATGCTTGACATTTGCTATTAAAAATTCATTATAAATCATAGAATGGAAACAATTTCAGAGAAAAGCAAGAAGTGTAGTTAAAGGGAAGGAAGTAACATTTTTGTATAATATTGTATCAAGCTTTCGTAGATGGACGAGTAAAAATATGTAAATGTCGGCGTTGGCGTTATGGAACACATATATAAGATATTATATACGTACAATATGAAAAAAAACCCAACTAATTTCTTAAATAAACTGATGAAAAGTAAACGCGAAGAAGGTATGGCACTTTTTGAGAAGTAAGCAACATATCTATCTTAACAAATTATACCAATTATTGCATTGAAAATATGTCGACATGTTGCAGTTATTGGATACTTATTGCCGTATAACCAATAATTAGATCAAAATATGATTTAAGATAAATGTATTTCTAAGAAGTGTTCAGTTTAGAAAGAAATCAAAATCAAAATGAAAATGTTACACAGCACTTGTTAAGAAGAATAAAAAAATGCATTAGAATAATTTCAAAAATATAAATA
>NC_068993.1:1993387-1996414 GCF_001194135.2 Octopus bimaculoides
TCTTCTTCTTCTTCTTCTTCTTCTTCTTCTTCTTCTTCTTCTTCTTCTTCTTCTTCTCCTTCTTCTTCTTCTTCTTCTTCTTCTTCTCCTTCTTCTTCTTCTTCTCCTTCTTCTTCTTCTTCTTCTTCTTGTTATCGTCATTATTATTATTACCATTATAAAGTCGGTGAGCTGGCATAATTCTTAGTTAACCACTTTCTTATAAACAGTTGCACAATATTTCGTATGAACTGTTTATAAACTAAAATTTCTAAAAAAGTTTGCACTCAAAGAAAATGGCTCCCACTTATAATTCCCTTAGTGCTAAATGCGGTGGAGAGTATCAGCAGTGGACGAGACAAAGAGACTTTACTTAATCGTTCAGAAGATTGAGGAATCTTGAACGTCTAGCTATTATCTGGAAGGGTCAGGAAAATGACCAAGACTCGATATAAAACAGAAACGTCCACTTAAGATACAAATTATTATTGTCAATAGAAAATTATATTTCCAGAAAACTGGAAAAAGTGTTTTATGGTATCACATGTGTCAATGCTTAACTGGACTGATTGAATGGGAAATAATACTTTTAGTTTTTACAACTAACAAACCTTATGGGCAGACATTTCTGACAATAAAACAACGTATATTTTTTTTTACTGCCGAACATTAACAATAGATTAATGTTACATTTGAATATTTGCCAATTGACATATATCATAGCTTCCTGGCTGCAGAGAGTCTTGGAAAGATTTTCCATTTCCAGCTAAATCGGAAGTTCATGTAGCATAGTAAAAATTATAAAAAAAAGAAAAATTAATTCTTTCGAATGATTATTAATGTCCAAAGTGACAGCATCTATTGATCGAAATATAAACTGCATATCGCAAAGTGCATGTTGTCTCATTACTTACCTACTCTAGCTCTTCTCTGAAATTTTACCGGTTTCTCTGTCTGTCTGTCTGTCTGTCTGACTTTATCTACTCAACACCACATATATATCACACACTGACACACATATATGTATGTATGTACATACATACATACACATTATTTCTACAAAGACTTCTTTATATATATACATGTGTGTGCATATATATATATATATATATATATATATATATATATATATATATATATATATATATATATATATATATATATATATAATTATATATAACTACTCAGATACTTATACATGTCTGTATGTCCTGAATATAAAAGTGGACATTGGAAAAAATAGTTAGAAACGGAAGACGTTTATAACATTGACAAGACAGGCGAAGTGCCATATCGTTGCTAGGAAGATGCACGATATTGCTTATCTCTTTATTAGAAAATTGTGGTGCAAGCAATAGCTACACCTCAAATCTTAAATATAAGATTTTTACTATAGACAAACATACATACAAACATACACACACGTACGCATGTAGCACACACACACACACACGCGGAATAGAATTCACGAGACACTTTATTATTTGTAGATTTGTAGGAGAAAGAAAAAAACTTCAGCAAACTAGGAATCCTGCAGTCTTTTGATGGTGAATTTCGTAGAAATAATCTTACGCTCTATGTATGGAGACATCATCTGAGAGGTATTCTATAAAAATTTGAAAGCAAGTATGTATATATTATGTAGCGTAGTTTTAAACTTTAATTAAATGATTTGAAATAATACATAAAACATGGAATTTAAAATCGTTCTAACGATGTTGTTTGTGAAAAGGTTTTAAATAAAGAAAAATTCTCAATCTATTGACCGAATTATCTCTTTTTCAAAATCTAGTTTGTATTCATTAGCAGTAAATCGTAGTGAAAGTTGTTTCTCAATTCGGTGAGAAATCCTAGTTTATCTTTGTCTGCTACAGATCTTAGTTTTGTGTTGTAGCAGAAAGATTAAGGAAAGATAAATGCCGCCAGCAAGAGATTAATTTGTGTGGTTTCCTAATTAGATGCTTCAATGTACTCCACAAACATCAGAGTTGTATTTCTTTCCGTAAAAATATTATCTCTAGAAACTCATCTTAAGTTTGCAAATAACTCCGACTTTAATTTTAGTGCTTATATTTGTAAACTGATATCAGTAATAGAAATGACAATATCACGCCATTAACACTAGTTTTCCTATCCACTAAGAATCACCCCCAATTCGTAAAACAACAGAAGGATCAACTGGTTTGAATGCATGGTGTTACAATTGGGGTTTCCTTTAGTTATATCGCTTCAACATTTCCACAGATATAGGGTCTGGTTATACAGAAGACTAATACAATTAGAGGAAAATATAATTCGATGGTACATTTCAATAAGACAGTAGAAACAGACGTACGCATACAGACACACATGCGCCAGTGTAAACACACACACACACACACACACACACACTTGTCATGTAATATCAAAGTTGACACTGCGCTCTGAGAATTAATTCTCAGTCGTTCAATTCACGAGGAGTGAAACGAAGCCATTTAAAAGTGAAATTAAAAGGAGACTGTCAACTTTGATACACACATCGATTATCTGGGTAAACTTGGATTTTCAGAAAAAAAAAATCAACCAGTTTGTGACATGCAAATACCAAATAAAATTTGTAAGTAGAACACTAAAAATATTCGAGACTTTTCTCAAGTTTAAAATATGGCCATATTTTCGTTATCTCCATTCCAACGATGAAGCTACTGCTGCAGATGGAGAATTTAATTAATAAAAAAAGGAAAAGAACATACATATATACATACATACAAATTATTGAGGTATTGGGATATGTAACACACTGCTTAAATACCAATCTTGAGGAATTAGGCTTCTCAAAACCAGAAAGGAGGAAGCTGATTCGAAGACTACAGATTCAAGCCATCAGTGCAACCGTAAACATCTATGCATGAGAATACACACATAAAAACAAAATATACAAATCTGCACATATATACACCTATATACATACAAAAATACCCTGTTGATGCTGTGGGAATTCCAATGAACGAGCACTGAATAATGACACACACACACACACACACACACACACACACACACACACACACA
>NC_068993.1:1998253-2000317 GCF_001194135.2 Octopus bimaculoides
TTGATACATCAATTAGAAAGCATTTTTTTCGTTCATGATCTTTGACAACTATATCTGGTTTATTGGCCTTAATTTCTCTATCTGTGTGTATTGGCATATCCCAGAGTATGGTTGCTTTCTCGTTTTCTGTGACCTTTTCTGGCGTGTGTTTATACCATCTTTTTTCTGTTGTTATTCCATAGTGTTGGCATAGCTTCCAGTGTATATAGGTCCCAGCTCCGTCGTGTCTATGAATATATTCCTTCTTAGCCAGGACTGGGCAGCCAGAGATAATATGATTTATTGTTTCTTATTGTTTCATTAAATGATGAAGGCAATGCCAGCCTCGGCGGAATGGGAACTCAGAACGTAAAGACGACCGAAAGGTTGCTTAGCGTTTTGTGCGGCTTGTTAACGATTCTGCCAGCGCGCCGCACTACTACTACTACTACTACTACTACTACTACTACTACTACTACTACTACTACTACTACTACTACTACTACGACTACTACTAATAATGTCATGTATATTCATAAGATTCGTCGTAAAAATAAAAATGAAAAACGATTGAAATATTTTGCGTAAGGTTCCTATCATTACATGTTATTGCTTCATAAAATATTTCGGGTTCTTTTCTTATAAGGTGAACGATTAAGAAGAAAAATGTAAATTTGTCTCACAACCTACTGATTTACGCGCTCTATGTTCTGTCCTGAAACTCCCACATATCTAATAAAGAAAATTACTTATTGATTAATCATTCCCAATCACAAAACCCCAAATTGATCTTCTACCGAAACAAATTCTTAGCTATTTGATATCGATTTCTGAAGAAGGCTGAAGATGATATGAATCGTGTTTTAAATTCTTTAAGCTATAGTTTCTTTAAAAAAATTAAATTTGATAAATGAAATTGACGATGGAGAAAATGAAATTTTTACCCCAGAAAAGCATTTTACACCCGCATGAGGTAACTTAATCAGTGTCTGTCATAAATCCATGGATATAAGCAAAAAAAAAAAAATGATAGAACTACAACAAAGTACCTGGTTCCAAGTTAATATGGAAGTTAACGTAATAATATGTTTAAATTCAAAATAAGATGTCCATCATATTAACCTGTTCACGATTGCAGACATTTTAATTCCTCTTCTGATTCTAGTTGGTTACATATAAATCGATGACGGTGATGAGATTTATGCGTTGACGAAGACAGGGCCTTTGTTGTTATTGTATAGACCCAGATCAGCAGTAACTGACTAATCAGCCGACTAAAGAATTACTACCATTTTATCTGTTATATATCTGGTATTTCCTGGAAGAGCCATATTTTGGATTACACTATCCAATAAGTCTCTTCTTTATTCAAAAACTGTCTTGCCATTTATAGCACCAAGTTTTGCCAAAAACAATTTGCCAAAACATATGGAGAATGGAGAACACGACCGATATCAGCCATCACAATAATCAAAAACTTGATTTGCATTCGGTTAATGCAAAAAAGTTACGTCACCTTTACATGAATTTTCTTGGTATGAGAAACGTTGACTATACCAAAAGAAACAAAGCGGGCGAAATAAATCTGTTACGGGAAGAGGATATGGAAATGAAGGGACAATTGACTGATACAAAAAAAACTCCAGTGATAGTGTTATAATCTCTAAAATGTTGCATTGATATAACGCCCACTTCGGTATACAGTATACTTAGTAAAACCAGTAAAGACACGATTATCTCTGACTGCCTACTACATACTCTCGTATTTCACGTACTTCTCTTTACTTATAGTGACTAGGTTATTCCATTCGTCACGTGGGAGGGGTTAACTATTATTACTAATTCCATATAATATTTCCCCTTTTAAGTTTTTCTTAGGAAGTGTCATTTTATTTAGCAATAAATTAATTTTATTCACCTCACCTCCCCTTTTTTGAGTTTTTCTTTTTTTCCGTACAATTTGATATTTTCTTTCTTTCCGTACAATTTAATATTTTTGCGCTTAGCATCTTGGCCACTGATTTTAAATTGATATTAATCAAATTAATATTCAATATCTCACCCTTTATTATTTTAATTTATATA
>NC_068993.1:2000504-2002331 GCF_001194135.2 Octopus bimaculoides
ATATATATATATATATATATATATATATATATACATGTGTGTGTGTGTGTGTATGTCTTTATCGCGCTCCATCGCTTGACAACTGGCGTTGATCTGTTTAGGTTCCAATTATTTAGGTTTTCGGCAAAGCGATCGATATAATGAATACTATACACAATAAGAAGAATAAGTGGCGGAGTCGATTTGCTTGACTAAAACCTTTCAATGCGGTGCTCCAGCATGACCGCAGTCCAATTAATGAAACAAGTGAGAGAAATAGGAAAAAAAATAATGTTGGAGCATGTCAGACGTTGGTTTATTGTAAGCAGACAAAACTTTGCGCTGTGTGAAAGTTAAGTGCAGCGTCGAAGCTTTGCACTTAAATATATTTATATTGTTTTCGAAATGTATGTGATTTTTTAAATATCTTTATTGAATTGAAGATCTTTGAAGCGAGAAAAGTGAACAGAAGAAGATAGTTTTGTTGACATTTAAATTAGAAAAACAACTTCGTGAAATCGTGATCGAAATTAAAGAAAGATTTTCTATATTTATTATAAGAATGATGGTGATGACGATGGCGGCGACGGTGATGATTCTGATTCTGTAGTTGCCGAGGAGATGACGGAGACGCTGATTTGAAGAGGATAATAATAATTATTATGATGATGATAATGATGAAGATGCTTATGTTGATGTCGACGATAATAAACTCCATAAGGATTATCACGATGACGATGATGATGACAATGTTAATGATGATGATAATGATGATGATATTAATACTATTCTGATCAATAAGTATCCGGTGTTTTGCCATAGTAACGCAGCTAAAGCATGCAGAGTGAAGCAGCTTAGCAGAGATGGACTTTGAACTCTGCTGTGCATGCGCACTAAGTTTTAACGTCCTGGCTCATTTCCGCCGTTTACAGCAGTGCTTGGAAGGAAGGTGTGTAGCATGTGATACCAATAGTAATTGGTGCACTTGGAAGTATCAGCACTCAGCTACCAACATGGCTGAAAAAGATTGGTGCAAGTGTGAAGGTAGAACACCTGCAAAAACCAGCATTGATTGGAACTGCAAGAATTCTTCGCAGGGTTCTTGAAGCATGACCAGTAAACAAGCGTCACCTTCGTCTGCTGACTGTGGACAGCTGACACTTTCCATTTGATGATGATGATGATGATGATGATGATGATGATGATAGTAAGAGTAATAATAATAATAATAATAATAATAATAATAATAATAATAATAATAATAATAATAATAATAATAACAACAACAACATGTGAGAGCGATAAAACACTGCTCCGAAATCTATCCGAAAACATCGAGAATAAAGACTACACATGGAGCCTAAAATAACTGACAAAGTGTTGGACTGTATTCGAGTAAGTAATACTCAATAAAATTCATTTCTATTTCTGAATGAAACGACATATTCTAAATGTGTGTCACCTCCGTCACTCGCACAACACATGTAAACGCGCTCGCCACACTGACAAAGCGCTGGACTACACCGCTCGAATACTCCGGATGGAAAATTAAGGTGTGTTAGGGCCTGAAATTTGGGGGAGGGGGTAAGTCAATTGCATCGACCCCAGTACTCAACTGGTACTTGATTCATCGACTACGAAAGGGTGACAGGCAAAGTCAACCTAGGCGGAATTTGAACTCAGAACGAAAAGACGGACGAATTGCCGCTAAACTTTTTGCCTGGCGTGCAAACACCCATGCCAGCCTTAATCTGATGAAATATTGTTGATCGAATTAATGGACGAAGATAAGGAACATGACATTCACATTTGTATGCATATATATATATTATATATATATATATATAT
>NC_068993.1:2002482-2008405 GCF_001194135.2 Octopus bimaculoides
ATATATGTAGTGAGATGCTAATATATTCCATTCGATTATTGATTTATAGGTAGAAAGTTAACTGTGTAGAAATTTCTCCAGGAACTGAGAACATATCTACCTGAAACTGAATTCCGTTAATTAAGAACCTGTAATTAGAAGAAATTCGCTACAAAGAAACCTGCAACTCTCGTTCAGTATTTACATCTGTAATGAGTTGGCCAGTGGTATTCATTAACCCTTGATGTGACATGCACTGGATTCGGGTGTATTATTCATTGAACTTCGATGTGTCATTTAGTGACCTTTCATGTGACATTCACCGGTGTTTGATGTATCATGCTCTGACCTTTAACATGTCATTCACTGACCTCTGATGTGTCTTTCAGTGACCTTTGATGTGTCATTCATTAACCTATGATATTTAAATCACTCAGCTCGATGTGACATTCGTTACCTTCTGATGTAACTTTCACTGACCTCTCATACGCCATTTACAAATCTTTGATGTGACATTTACTGAAATTGCACAGATCTAGGACGATCCCGGCTACGTTTTACTTACGGCGAGCTTTATCACACACTGTCACGTGGTTTCTTCCTGATAATTATGCTAAAGATAAATTGTGAGCGGAATACTCAGCCCAAGTAATGCTATTTCCGTGAATGAGTCGTTCAGCTGATTAAATAACTGGAATACAAATCGTCGAAACTGGCGGAAGACCCTTACGTTATTTCTCACTATCTTGATATAAAAGACATTTGTTACTACATAATTGTCTCTGAGTGAAATCTGTATTTTAGTTCAGTTCAGTTCCTCCTGTGCTGTGAAGCACATTGTGAAGCAAGCTGACGCCACCGGTTTCTCTTGGCTGTGGTTTTCTCTACATCTGGTCATATGGTATTAGCCTCTCTCATGTCAGTCATGAATGTTCTGCACCGTGTATCTTTTGGACTTCCTCTTTATTGTTTCCTCTTCAGTGGTGTCCATTTGAAAGCTGTTCTACAATGGCGTTGTTCTGCTAGCCGGAGTATGTGACCTGCTAGTTTCATCTTCGTCCCGTGATGATTTCACCAAGTGATGCGTGTTGGCTCTCTTTAGATATTTGAATTCAGCATGTTTATAAACACCATCTCAAGCAAAATACCAATTATTTTCAATGAATGAAATAATTTAATGCACGGAAGTCAGTTTTGATCGTTCATTGTTTTGATTAAAGACATTCCATCACCCATGAACATCTCGAATAATTAAAGGAAAGCTGAAACAACTTTGGGTAAAATGTGTTTTCTTAATTTTTTGAAAATCATTTTTCTGGATACTACAGTTTAATTTGAAGGAGATTTGACTGCTATTTCTAACAAGTTGAAAGAAAAATTACAGAAACTTCTGAGTTGATTTCTTTTATCGTTTATTACAGTTGATGTTTTATGCTGATCAAGAAGTCCTATGACAAAAGGATTTCCAATGATGACCGCCCTACCATATATTCTGACGTAATATCGATAGAGCTGTGTTATTTAAGATGTCATCCATTTTGAATTATAGCAAACACGTTACGGACTGCTTGGAGGGAAATTTGGCTGTTGTTACTTCCAGCAGGGAAGCGACCAGGTAGAATATCACATTGTTAGTTCAATATATCGATAGATGTCTATATTGGTCTTCATATCCAACTTGTTGGGGCAGATAGCCAAGTTTTCTCTCTGGTATCCGTACATACATGCATACATGCATACATACATCATCTCTTTCCCTCCCTCTCTCCATTTCTCTGTCTTCATCTATAAACATGTATATGTATGCGTATGCATGCATATATACACATGCACGCGCACACACATACATATTGTATATTTTTCGTGAGGTATGGATTATATACGACACATAATGCTACTCAGTTAATCTCGCAACAATTCTGTTTCAACTGCTAATACTTTATGCATTAATGAATTCTGTTGTTTTATTCATGATCAGATCCGCTCTAATTGCTAGGTGAAAATTCCCTCGATCAATCTTAAACATCTTCAACATTCATCTTCATTGTTACAGACTGACGACTATCGATTCTGCAAGGAACTGTTTAAAACTCTTGATTCTTTACGATTGAATGGAACTGTATGTTCTTTTTGTATTTTGTTGAGAATCTCCACTATTTATATCAATACACGATCGATATCTACTAAACATTTAGAAAGTTCCAGTAAAGACCATAATGGAATATTTCTCCCACTCCTGGGACTATGCTGCTCCCACACGCATAGACATCTTATTCTTAATGGGGAAAAAAACTGTCGGGATACTTATCATCAAGCTGCTCACCAACACAACCCATACTCCAGCCAACAGATCTGCTGTTGTCTTCTTATGCTTTCCTCCGGATAATATCTACAAAGTTATCTATTTCTCGGGACTTGCTGCTTTTCTGCAATCTGTTGCATATCCTCATATGTTCTCCCTAAATATTTCTCTAAGATGTTATCATAAATTCTTAAGTATGAATACATAAAAGTATATATTCTCTCTCTCTCTCACACACATTTATCTATCCCTCTCTCTTTTCCCCACTCTTTCCCCCTCTATAACTCTACATCTCTCGCTCTGTATTCTTCTCACCCCATGTCTCCCTATATATCCCTTTGTCTCTGGAACGTTTATGTAATTCATACATTTACTCTTGTCATATTGTGTAACAATGATTCGACAAAATAATTAAGTACAACTCTCTACGGAATACGCAACCACTTCCACGTTGCACTAATAGAGATTAAGTTGCTCGATTAACTGAAGATTTATTTGCGAAAGAAACCGAGAACGCACCATATATTAGATTCTTAGACTGAGATATGATGGATTATAAAGTGTGGTAAAATGTTTGTTGTGTAAATGTTGACTGGTTTCCGGTTCCGGTACCTTTTTAAAGAATAGCACTATAATTAAAATTGAATTCAAACTGCTGATATAGTGTAGAAGGCAGGGGGAATTTCTTTTTCGGAACTGTTCAGTATTGATAGACCAAAGAAACAAATATCGATGCACTCTTAACCAACACGTATCTCGAAGTGTGTTTCGACTATCATTCGTAATATGTCGTCAGCCTATTTCCCACGTTTGATTTACCTGGCACGTTAATCAACAAATAAATGACTGGATAGAGAAATATACAAAGATTTTCAAAGAAAACTTATCAACCAGGTAGTTAAAATCTCACACCTTAGTGCGATCTGTTTAATGGTATCTACGATTCATTTTATTCTCTTGACCAAAGTGTATGAATCACATATTTTCGTGGGTGTTGTTCCTTCTTTATAAACAAACACTAACAACTTACGTCGAGCTTCGTTTTATACTTTAGCCTATAAAACAAAATACATTCGCAGACGATAAAACTGAACCGCTCTTCAAATTTTTTTACATAACTTCTAAAAGATGGTTTTGTGTATATTTATTCAGTTGACAGTGAACACAATGTAAATTATATTATTTCGTCTTGGCTCTTGCTACACTTACCACTGAAGATATTCGTCCATTTAAAATATGTCTGTTTTTATTCTGTTTTTATTTTATGATATTAAAATTTGGTTTGCCCAATTTTGTATATTCATACAGTGGCCTTTTAAGAAAAATAAAAATCTAAACAAAAAAAGAAAAACAAGAAAATACCGCTAATTATAATAATTCAGTGTTCTGATAGATTTGTTACTTAATAGGCAGTTAAACACAAACAAAATGGACAGCAACAGAGTAAATTGAAAAGGAAGAGAAAAGATATATAGAAAATAATAGAAAAAAAAAAACTCAACTCACATTATTCATGAACAGAATACATAAAAATAACAACATTAGCAGCAACAAAACAATAGACATAAGAGAAAAATTTTAAAAGTAAAAAAAATAAAAAAAGGACATATTATTTTATATTCGATAGTAAAAATCTATGAAACTATTATAATAGTATCAACAACAAAAGACTCTATGGAAATTCACTAGAAAAGTCTATTAGGATCGTGTTGTAATGTTTTGTTCTTCTTAATTTCTATTTCACTAGACACACAGTGAAATTGAAGAAGCCTAATGTGAGGGAGATTCAAAGAACTAGTCTGGGTTTGCAATAGAAAGACATTTCATAGATTGCTAACGCATTATTTGCAAGACTACATATTTTTCAGATGGACTTTAATGATATTGTACCCACCCCCACTTTTCGTTCGTAAATTGAAGAGTAGAAGCTGTAAAATTATTCTATTCTAAAGAATACAACTATTTTTCTCTGATATTCACATTTGAGAATTATGGAGAATTTTTGCCTTTATTTTCCCATAATATACACACATGTATATATAACAGACACACACACACACACACACACACACACACACACACACACACATATATATATATATATATATATGTATGTATGTATGTATGTATGTATGTATAAATATATATGTATGCATGCGTGTACGTCGGTGTGTGTGAGTGCATGCATGTATGTGTGTATATTCCTCTATCTATTTAGGGGTAACATTGTTTAAAGTATGTTTACCAAAATGAATTGAATTATATTTTTTAAGAGAAAGTAAAAAGAAAAAAAAAACTATATATGAAAATACAGAATAGATAAATGAATAAACAAAAGAGTAAGTGAAGTAGAGAGAACGAAATGTGGAAAGAAAAATGAGGAAGAAAAAAATGGAGAACGAGATATAAAAAAGACGTGGAAAAGAAAAACGAGGGAGAATGAAGCGGGACGGATTTGATAAAATGATTTATCAGAAATAAACGTGCGAAATCAATAGAAATATCCGCGGATGTAAGTGGACGTCAAATGGAACCTCTTTCTTCCGCTGCTGCTGCTGCTGCTACTACTACTACTACTACTACTACTACTACTACTACTACTACTACTACTACTACGTGACTGTAGTCCTTTAATATATTCAAATGCAATGAAGAACTATCGTGATTGTTGCCGGAAAGAAATCCCACGAATAGGATTCTCTGTTATTTCTCTAATTTGAGGTGTATATGTGATTGTATGTGTGTGTGTGTGCATAGGTGCGTGTGCCTGTGTGCATGCGTGCGACAGGGACGGTTGTGAAGAAGAAAAATGCCAGGGAGTGTGAGGGTGAATATAGGAACATACAGGGAGATATTCACAGTGAGATCTTTGACAGATCTTGTTTTTCATCTCGCAGAACGTCCCAAAACCATACTACTCACAAAATAGGTTGGAGGGTATCACCGTTTTAGCGGCCGGCAACTTCGTCATGCATGTTATACCATGCAAACTGTACATGGCGGCGGAATCCTGGAGTATATCTCTTCAGAGATGCAAGTTTGGTTGTGGCTCGAAGAAGTGACTCTTTTAAGACTGTCTTTGTGGATGGCATAGTAATTCCTGATTTCAGCCGGTAGAAATAACCTGAAACCTACCCTATCAAGGGCAGCTCAGTTGTAAATTGTTTAGACTGAGTCAAGAACAATTTAAATTCAATGTCATCGCCTGTAATAAATCAAACGCCACTTAAATGTTCACTCAAATGAAATATAATGAAGGCCCAACCGATACACATACAACCATTTTGACAAGACATTGTTTAGCAAACGGAGAAATTCATCTCCAGTCTCCCCTACTGAGGATGGTATATTGTTTCCTTCTCGTGTCTGACTCACAATTTATCGATGACAAGACAAGACAGTGCGTCTGATGACGTATGCTAACACGAAAGCGATCATCGAATTAAGCCATACAAGTTATTTCACATCTACCCACTGATTACTTCATCTTCCATTCATTACACTTACCTGATTACTCAGTCATCCGTTTGATTCGTATGAATATTAACTTATCTCTGCATTCGTCACTTATACAATGCAATACAATTACACTGTCTGGCTGATAAATATATATATATATATATATATATATATATATATATA
>NC_068993.1:2008711-2014806 GCF_001194135.2 Octopus bimaculoides
CCGCCGCTGCCGCCGCTGCCGCCGCTGCCGCCGCTGCCGCCGATGCCGCCGATGCTGCTGCAATTGTTTTTATGCATTTATTTTATTTTCTACCATTCATATTTTTGTGTGTACCATAGAAATGATTTCATTTGAAATGTCTTCCATGACCATGTTTCTGCTCGCTTTTGAAACAGCTACGGGCTGATGCTTAATCATTCTGTAACTTACAAAGAAAAAAAAAAGAAACAAACAAAAGGAGAATAATATCTACAAACTTTTAAATATAAAAATGAATTTTCTAGAAAGCAAGTGAGAAAGAGAGAGGGGGGAAAAAGAGAGAGAAAGTTGTAGAGAGAGAGAGAGAGAGAAATACAGCGAGAGGTAGAGAAGTGAGCGTTAACATGAGGAAGAGAAGATTTAGAGAGATAAAGAAGAGACAGCGAGGGATGGTGAGAGAAGGAGATTGTTTTATCCAATTTATACTTTTACAAAACAAACGACACATCAGTGAATCGGTATGGCTTTGTTTTATATGGATTTATTTTGAGAAATATTTTTTATTGAATATCGCACAAAGCTTTTCGCTTAACTGCATCAATTCAATTTTGTTGTAAATACAAGATTTACCGATTAAAACACTATTAATGTCGACAGTGAAATTATATCAGCACATAACGAAACGTTCAGCACAACAAATCAATAAGCTAGACAGCGGCTAATAACGCCAGGACCGCCACTCATAATAACCTTATTGATAAAATAAAATTGATCCAAAGTGCTATTCTATACAAACCTCTTTACGCACTCAGATATGGCGCCCATCTTATGTGGCCTTTCTTTGCCCAAATGTGTTGTGAATACATGATAGATTTTTTAAATAAATATAGTAGTCGCCCGCATACATACATACACACACACATACATACATACATACATACAAACATACAAGTTATGTATATGCATATATTGCATACATGTACATACGTACACAATCGCACATAGACACACGCATATGCATATACAATATATATATATATATATATATATATTCAAAGAAAGCCAGAGTAGTAGAAATATGGTGAGGGCGTGAGAACCCTCATACCAAGATGTGTGAGTATTTATAGAAAATTGGTGAAATTCATTGAAATTGGATCTAGAATTCTCCATATGTACGATATATATAAAACATATAAAATAGAATATATTTCTTTATTCGATTTAGAAAAAGTGCAGATGTCTAAGAGAAAAACATGTACAAGGGACAGAGAACACGGTTTCGAGTACAAACTTGTGTTCATGAAACCACAGTAGTAGTATACATCATCAACATAAAACCGATGATGATCTGTTTATATCACAGTGTTCATTTTGACTGTTATTGCTGGAACCATGTTGCTGGTACAGCGCGGCATTTTATCTACATGAGATACCGACGTTTCTTCCGATTAACGTTGGTACATCAGAAAAAAATGGCTCTAAAGTCAAGTGAATTTCGTTGTTTAGCATCAGGTCATCGGTGTTCATTGAGACGACTTACGATTAAAAACATTCTAGACATGTCTATGCCGTAACTTTTGCCATATTTCATCTCAAACTTTGGGATGTGATTCGAATGGGATTTCGCTGAAGTTCTATATTACTTGGCTGCTCTCCTTCAGTCGTCAATGTCACTCGGAAGCTGGTGTTTTCTCTTTTCTGCGAGCCGGAAGACCACCAACCCTTCCAGATTTTCTTAACTAGTAACGTGATTCTGATAGAATATTTAAATTCTTAATACATACAAAACTATAATATTTGCTAAGATATCCAGAACTTAAAAACTGGGAAAATGTATCATAAAACATTGTATGTAATAATTGGAAGAACGTGTGAATTCACTGCTTCGAATTTATACTTTATTATATTATTCTTGGAAATATGAAGAGCAAAAATAAAATCGGCAGGATTTGGATTAAAAAACTGTATAGTATGGGAAATGAGCATTGAAGAATGACATATTAACTTGTTAAAATTAGACAATACTATATAAATTATTTCATCATCACCACTTGGATAGTTGGATGATGGGCGGATGGTTGGCATCAAAGGTGATTCTGGTGTTGTTGTCTTATATCATAATAGTATCAACTAATTGCAGTAATGTCTCATCTACGAAAGTGTTTTCCATTCACTATTGCTATAAATAAACAGCTAGATCACAAGAGACCAGTGACGGTCGGCATTGGGGAAAAGAAATCTGTTTCGTCTCTGAATGTTTAAAATTTGATTTTTAGCTTCCGTTGAGAGTTAAATAGAAAACGTTTCACCCAATTTCGCTTCGTAGTACGTGTGTTGCGGACCCGAGCAAAATAACTTATTTACAGAATATCATACAATTTTTATAAAATCTAATTTAAATTCAGATGTTGATTAATGAATCTAAAGAGAACAATAGTTGTCCTCACATCCTATTAAGGTATTTCTCGGCGTTTCAAATATATGCATTTGTAGGTGAAGGGCTTGGTGACTCAGAATGATTCTAAAATACATCTCGAACACACAAAAATCAAAGTCAAGACTTTAAAAAATGCAAGGTTTAAACTAAAAAATTAGAGATGTGGAACGAAATTGTTTTAAAAGCGTTTTACTTTTTTCTGTCACACTGTCTACCGACTTACACATTTCTATAAATTTTGCTAAACCACTTTTCACTCAGTAAATTTCTTCACACGTACTTTGCAATTATGGAGGGTTAAATCATGCACATAAAGTGAATAAATTTTAATGTCACACATACATTTTTGAACAGCATAAAATAAGTGTTGACGCCATTCTCTTACTTTGATTGAAAGAGAGTCGTTTACCTTCTATCACGCGATGCTGGAGTGTTTTAATCAACACACCACTTAAATATAATTATGTTCATCACAATTTGGAACAATCGTATGTCTATTACATTTCATTAATCTAGCAATGATAAATTGTGAATAGAAGTCAACATGAAAATTGCTTGATGGTCTAAAAAGAATCATATTTTTCATTTATACAAAAGCCATATCTAAATATGGCTTCATGTAAAAACGTCTGTAATATTTATTTGGTACTTTTGTGTAAAAAATGTGTCTTTCTAGATCTTCAAGAGAAAGGCTTTTGGGCTGATGGAATAATGAAGAGGCTTAGATGATTGAGGAAATACACAGTACGCATAAAAATATTCTTTGGTTTCAAACTTTCATACGACATTAATTTAAATGAAGAATTTTCAAAGATATTTTGTTTAAAATAGAGTTAAGTTCAGATATTGAATGGAAACATTTGAAAACTTGAAAAGAGAAGCCAAAATTTTCACCAGAATAATTCGAAAAAGTAATTCATTATCCAAAAGTCTGAAGAGAAATTTAATATTACAGAGCTAAGAAAATGGGAAGCCTTTCTTGTAATTATTGAAAACTTTCTCGACGACTATAGAGTTTGAAGAATATGCTAATTGCTAGTGGAAAGACTGTATATGAAGTAGTGAAGCAACTGAATTCGAATTATGGAAATTCCTTCATCGTTTTGGACCTGATAAAATAAAGTACCCGTAGACTGTTGGGATCGATGGGTGGTTTCGACTTACACCTGTGCATTAAGTTTGTTGGCCTTGTGCCAAATGAGAAAGACTTGTTATTATAAGTAGTAGTAGTAGTAGTAGTAGTAGTAGTAGTAATAGCAGCAGCAGCAGCAGCAGTAGTAGTAGTAGTAGTATTATTATTATTAGTAGTAGTAGGGTGAAAGTAACGTAATAGATGAAAATAAATATGAGGAGGAAGAAGGATTTGAACTTGTTGAGATGGTGAATTCACGGAGACAGAGAAGAAAGAATCGAGAGAGAGAAAAGAAGAAGAAGGGAGCGGGCCTTACATCTCCATAATTGGTATTTGTTGGCAAAGGTGGGCATTGGAAGTGAATTGAGGGAGCAGGTGCAATAGAAGTTTTTGAAGTGAAAGAAAAGTGGCGCAGAGGATAAGAAAGAAATAAGAGGGAACAGAAGAAGAAATGAAAGAAATCCGTTGAAAGAATGTTCTGTGAAGTGACGAGAAATAAGAGATGGTGGAGGGGGAGGCGGTGAAGGTGTGTTGGTACTTGAGAAGAATACTGGAAAATCTCGAAGGTTGTGTTCGTTCAATAGAACAAGGAAGCGTTAAGGTGTGGGGACAAAGAAAATATTAAAAAAATAGCAAATGTAAAAAGCAAAAGAAGAAGTATAGAAGAGACTGAAAGTGAAAGAACGGTTGATGAAGCAAATCTGGATATCACACTTGTATATGATTCAATCCTTTCAGTATTTTGTTTATGGAAATTAATTTAAGATAAAAAAAAGGAAAGAAAAATATTTTCTGCGTCAATTTCGCATGAAATTTTCTTTGCTGCTATTTTTGTTATAGTTTTTGTTGTTGTTACTCTTATCCTTGCTATTGGTGATGATAATTGTGATGGTGCTGTTGTTGTTGATGTTGTTGTTACTTAAAGTGTCCTTTGGGCAGCGAGAATTTGCAATTTCTGTTTTCTGTTATTATTACAAAATTGACAGCCGTTTCTCACAGAAATGGTTGGTGCTGTTCTCATGCTTTATTGCAAGTGAATTTGCAGTGCACTGACCAAACCAGTTTGGAATGGCTTGAAAAGACATTGACACAACGTCCACATTCTTGATTACATAATTACAAAACAATAGAATAACTGAACGGATGATCGAAATGCATTGGCTCAAAATGTGATTGGATTTTGATTTCAAACTTATCTTCATTGATCCTCATCAATCGACACCAAGAGCAAATGGTCGCACCACTCACACACATTGCCACTTCCATAATTAATTGTAGTTACGTGGGATTAATTACGCTTTCATAATTAATTGTAGTAATGTGTTCTGTGATGAGTCCTGGCCGTCTGCGGAATTTGTATCCTTGGGCAGAATTTGAACTCCCAAAATTTCAGGCCATGAACCTATAGTAGAAAAGATCATTATTAGGCCGGACAAAATGTTTAGCAGCATTTCGTCCGTTTTTATGTTCTGAGTTCAAATTCCGCTGAGGTCGACTTTACATATCATCCCTTAGAGGGTCTATAAAATAAGTAGCAATTGAGTAATTGGCTTACCCCTTCCCCGAAACTTGTTGCTCTTGTACCAAAATTATTATTATTATTATTATTATTATTATTATTATTATTATTATAATCAACCATTCACACGGGTGAATTCGAAGTAAGCAAACCTCACTTCTGACACTCGCTTGTCTTACTGTAAATCCCATAAGCATAGCTTTGGCCTCTACCTACGAATAATACCAACTGTCTACTTATGATCGGGTGGACTGTTCAGGAAAGTAATATTTCTCTTGATCAGGAACACAGCTCGATGGAAGTCATCGACCTTTCAGATGACAATTTGACACTTTACTAACTTATACAATTATTAAATTCGATAATTCCTCAATGTTTTTACTCTGTTGCGTTTCTGTGATCAAGCCTGACCAGCGTTGCTTTAACCTTTCATCCACAGTGGGGGATCGATGAAATATGTATAAATACAGCATCGTGATAACTGGACCATATGCTTGTTTAGTGCATTATTCCACCAAAACAAGCATTCCCAGTTGACTACTTCAATCGCATTGGTCTGGCAAAGCCACAGCTGAACAGTAAACCAGCAACAAAAGCAACGACAATTACGATAATAATACAGAG
Source organism: Octopus bimaculoides (assembly GCF_001194135.2). Lineage (NCBI taxonomy): Eukaryota > Metazoa > Mollusca > Cephalopoda > Octopoda > Octopodidae > Octopus > Octopus bimaculoides. The sequence continues at coordinate 2,014,403 of NC_068993.1, forward strand.
ATAGCGGAAAACCTATGTCTGCTCAAATATATAAATTCGCAAATACTGTTTGGTAACGGAAATGTTTAAAAGACTTCTTGGAATGCAATAAAAGAAAAAAGGTTTCTGTAGTAGTTGTAATAGTAGTAATAGCGGTCGTGGTGGTGGTGGTCGTAGTAGAAATTTAACTGATCAATTTAATGTAACAATTAAACCAGATCAATTTTTCTGTTTAATATAATTAAATTATCCTGATGTGTTTACTTTCTTTTTATTGTCGTTTCTACGTCTAGCGAGGTAAAAATACCTCGCTAGACCTATGAAATGATAAATAAAACATAAAGCTGTTGTTCGCAGAAATTTAGATCTAAGTTCTACTAAGTACCGTTTGACCTTTTATGTTGTTTATATATATATATATATAT
>NC_068993.1:2020349-2026613 GCF_001194135.2 Octopus bimaculoides
TAATAATGCTATCAAATTGAAGGTGCATTGCGTTTGATGCAGGTTGTACACAAGAGGCCTTTTTAAAGTCAAGCAGATTTGCAAGCCAAAGTGTGGTTCCATTTTACTCTTGTGATCAAGGGTTGGTTATTTGGATTGGTTTCATTTTAATATCCAACATCTTGCTCACTTGCATTTCAAAATACTTGATTAGATTGTCGACTTACGAATAGTCTTCAGGTTATATTTTTACAATGGAGTCAGATGTCTACCAATGTTTGGACATTTTCGATTTTGCTCTTGACAATTACACCTCAACGGTTCATCTCGAACTATTCAACACTCTTACAGGCAAGACACAAATTAATGTAGCCACATCATTATCATATACTGTATTTAATAGAAGCTACCAGAAGTTTTACCCAGTACGGAAAATAGATTCATATCACACACACACACACACACACACGCGCACACACACACACACACACACACACACACACACACACACACACACACACACACACACACACACACACGCTCACATACACATTCACTATGACGATTTCGACTGAAGAAATTTTAAGAGGTCTCCACCGAGATTTGAATTGACGACCAATATAGGAGAATCTAATTGCTCAAATGCATTGGAATCGTTGCTCTGCGATTCCAGTCATCTGCGTCCTTCTGCTATCATAATTAATATTAAGTACAATATGCACAATATGTCCCGTTCGGTGACATAAAAATTAATTTTAATTTCATTAGATTCTTTTCTATTTGTATAGATTTCATATCTGTATATATATTATATATTTATATATCCGTGTGACAGATTGATGTAAATTCTGTATTGAATTTCAATCTTGGAAAGGAGAGAGAAGCCCAAGCCATAATTTACTACCAGTATTGGTCTAGTTACAGTATAGCACAGATCTCAGAACAATGAAATTAATTAAACAAGATTAATTAACCAATGCAATAAGTGTTCTTTAACATTACGCTAACATGATCTTAATGTGGTCAGCTAAAACTGACCTAACTTCTATATTAAAATGTCAGCAGCAGTGGTAAGATAATCATTATAGACTCCAAGAATGAATTATGCAATGACCGAATTATGACCGTTCCTTCTCCATTAATGCCACATACCCATTCATCATAGTAATAAGCAACATCATTGCTACCACGATCTTTTGTTGCAGCAGCTATAATATCAAGCATAGGCAGACATGAACCCGTTAATCTGAGGAGAGGGAGAGTTAGTTGACCTCTGTACTTCACTGGTATTTTGATTCATAGACCCTAGAAGGATGAAAATAGTTGTTTGCCGCAGGGTTTGATGAGAAAGACATGAAAATAAGTGGAGAGGAAACGCACAAACAACTAGAATGCATTTCTAAATTGTATAAGAGGGAACAGTCGACGGAATATATCCAAGTGCAGGACTGGTACTTACTTGATGGACCTCATCGACGAAATACAAAATTCATGGTTCATATGGGTATAATTAAAAGTTTCAAATATTTAAAACCTTGCCTTATTGATACTGCTGATTTATCTTCTACTCTTATGTAAATAAAATCGTATATAGCACAAGTAGAAAGATATACTTTTCAACGAGTAAATACTGATGGAGCAGAATATATTGGATAAAATCATTACAGAGCAGAAGAATATGTCAGCAACCAGCCATGTTCTATCAATATTTACACGTTGAAAAGTGTCTTTCTAATTGTGCTACAATACATTTCAGCGTTTCAAAAACAAACTAATGTTTGTTTACATATGACGTAAAATCGTATTTTTATTTTAATGCTATCTATTTTATTTTAATTGTATATATCTCCAATGCTTTTAAGTTCGCAGGTGAATTTGCTTTGCTCGGTGCAATTGGAAAATGGATATTTTTAAGTGAAAATACACAACAAGCAAAACAAATATATTTCATAATAATAATTCAAAATACTTTAAAGATATTTGTTTGAAGCGATTAAAGATGATCCCATTGCAAAAATATTTAAAGCTAAATCTTTATAATCAGTCAGCATTTATTATGAGTTCTGTTGTAATACCTAATACAAGATTTAGCTGAAGCTGCATTCTTGGAAATAATGGCTGTTAAATCCTTCTAAACATTGTTCTGACTACACTGAGGCCTCAGAAATTGAAAACATTTGGTTTTCTACCAGTATAGGAAAATAACATTCGGGAGGAAAGATCTCAACGGATTTAACTTACAGCAGTAAAGAATATTTGTTTACAAACTGTACCAAATGCCACAACTCAGCGTAACTCTTGCATATAATCTGGCGTTTCCTGTCACTGTGACATTGTAAAGAGACGCACAAGTACATGTATCTTAATCAGAAAGATATCTGTTCGGGTGATTTATAGAACAGACCGAAATGTGATTGTATTATGTTAATTTATTTCTTTAGGATGTGTGGGTAATAGAAAACCGTCTGTACTGCTGGCGTAGGTTACTATAAAATAAGGTATTATTTGTGTTTAGCATTAACTGGAAATAACATGAAGTTTTGCTTACCAACTTGATGAGTAACTATTATGTTCGTAGGTCTGGAGTATCAGAGAAAACTTGCCCCAGCATGGCCGCAGTCTAATGGTTGAAGCAAGTAAAACAATACACTTTATATGAAGAATATCCAAATATTTATATAGATATGTTATTTATATCCCGTAGCAAAATTATTTCTGGCTGAATGACAAAAAACAAAAAAACAAAAAAATCATAGGTCAAAATGATTTGAAGAATTTTACTAACAAAAGTGGTTGAAAGGACTGTCGTAATGAAGTTCCTTGTAGAATTCTGTAGAATCGTTTTATATTTGAACAATAAATTCATTGGAAGCGAATAATTTCCTGAGATGAAAACATATTTATTACTAGAGTTAGATATTTAAAACTGCTATTCAATGTATGCTCATAATAATCAGAATTCAATTTTTAATTAATAATACGTTTTCAAACTGTTTCGCCATTATTCTTGCCAGATGGTTAGCCACGTGACCTACCGAAACAATGACGTCATCGTAAATAATTTGACGTCATTTGCTCATAACTATGTTTGGCTCATATTCTATTACATTCTTTAGAGAATATTACATATTTAGATCATCTCCATTTAGGCGATAAGTAATATTTATACAATATATTATTGAATTAAAGTTGAGAATGATATTTTTTCCATTCGCCAGAACTGTGCGGACATTATCTGTTTGTCTATGGATTAAATATCCTTGGGCAGATATAAAATCTATCCACAAATTACACATGCGATATACAACTCGATCCAATAGTCTAGCAAAGCAAACAGATGCTTCTTGTATAAATACTTTTACTCTACACTGTTTCGTAAATGCTATCTATTATCAAACTACAACAATTTTTTCCATTCAAAGTAAATGAATTAATCCATTATCTGCGTGATGTTTGCTTATCTGTAATATCTATAGTTCTGTACTCGGATCTTTCTGCTTCTAAATGTTAATTCTTTTTTCTAGCATGTGCAAATATTTATATATTTGTTGTTTTATCTATTAGTGCAATTATTTACAAACACGCATACACACACAACTGCGCACATTAACCTTCCTACTCCGCCTGAAAAAAAAAACAAAACAAAACAAAACAAAACACTCACACATCCGAGCATATGGAGACAAGCCGGTATATATATATATATATATATATAGGCAAATTTGTTCTTGAAAAAGCACCTAAATATGTATATATATTATATACCAAACACATATACGCATATATATGTACTTGTGAATGCGTCTATATCTATATGAATTAGTGTGTATATACACAAATGTTTACTGAAATATTTTCACTTTAAACATGCAGTTTTGCACTCGATCAACTTGGCTACCGATATGCATCTGTTGGAGTGTAAGAAATTGAACAGCGATAATAAGGGACCAGACATAATAGTTTACAAAATATAGGGGGAAATTTGGAATCAAAGATTCATTCTACGTCCCTAACGGTTCAAATCCCGTTGAGCCCGTGTTTACGTTTCACTAATTTGCATTTCAATACAGTTGCTATTACGTTTCATAGTTTTCTGTAGACATGATTGTAGACACATCCGCATATACATATACAAGATGACCCCCCAACAGAAAAAAAAGACAGAACCCATAAAGATTTTACTAAATCCTACAAACTTCACTCTGTATACGATCGTTCCCTGATGTTATTGTTGCCTTCAGTTCACTAATCGTTTGAGGGTTATTCTGGTAAACATTATCCTTGAGATACCCCCACAGATAAAAAGAAAAACTAGTGGGGGAGGATCAAGACCGGTGAATACGGTGCCCACTCAACGTCACACTTCCTGCTGGCCAGTCTTTCTTGAAATCGCTCTCTCAGCCAGGCTAGGTAGTCATTTGATGCGTGGAGGGTGGCCCCGTCTTGCTGCAACCACTATTCGTCTCGATCTATCCCTCTGCGTCGTTTATTTTAAACAGTTTTATTCAAAGATTTTTTTAGTCAATCTGTATATATATATATATATATATATATATATATATATGCGCATCGTCCAATCATTCGCCATGCTGGGCCTCTGAACTCTACATATTTTTCTTCATTCTCTCTCTATTTATTTCCTCTTATTCCTTTCTGTTGAAGAGCATAAGCTCGAAACATAAAAGACTTTTTCATTTTTCCCGAATCAAACTAATACACTTGCTTGTTCTTACACCTGTCTTCGTCTTTTGCTTTTCTATAAAATTGAACTATATATATATCGCAAGATGTTGTGGTAGTTTTGATTGCGTGACACACTGCATCTGCACAGGAAATGTCGATTTGATGGAATGAGTGAGCTAATGTCCAGCACATAAATTTAATCACTATAAACAGATCATGTAAGCAGCGTGTTGAACAAAAGCTGCTGACACCTCTTCAATCGTTTACGACTACACATTTCATCCTATGTGTGTATATGTATATGTCTATAACAGGGGGAATAAGTTGGAAACGGTTGATTAGCGGAAGCTTTAGCCTATCAGGAATAATGCTACTTTCAGTTATGTCCCTTTGCCTATGAAGTTCGAATCCCGCCAATATTAACTTTATTCATCACCCTGTTGGGGCCGATACTTGAAGAACCAGTGAAGTACTGGGGTCGTCATAGTCGACGGTTTCCGTCTCTGAAATTTCTGGATTCATATCTGTACTGAATATATTTGTGTGTATATATGTGTTCGGATAATGGTGAAATTTCGATACGACGAACTTTTCAGTATAATGATATTTTGCTCTTCCTTATTGTTACTCCATTGGTTCCAACTAACTAATCAATCGTTCGTTTAATGGGATGGTTAAGCAATCAATCGGCTGTTTGTTAGTCAGTCCTTTCGTGTGTCGCTGAGAAGGTCACGAATAGCGACAAAAGGACTTTGATTAACAAACAACCGATTGATTCTTTAATCAGCACATTAAGCAAAAGATCGATTGGTCAGTTGGTCAGATACAATTTTTCAAACTCTGGCTATAATTCCATTCAAGCAATGCGGAGTTTCTTCAATAAGCAATATTGCAGTACAACGACACAGAATTCAGTAACTAGCAGGCAAACTTTCTCGTTATAACGGAGAAAAAAATGAAATATTTTGGAGACAGACCTATAAAGATAGACATAGAAACGATAAAGAATATCAATCACAGACTACAAAAATGATGTGTGGTTGGATCGAATTTGGAAGAGAAACCTCTGATACTTTAACAAATGAGATGGTCCCCGATGAAACGCTTTTGCTTAACTAATGGTTCATGTATTATAGAAAATATTCTGATACATTACTGCCCTTGCTGTTCAACTTAAACTATTTTTTATCGTATACACAAGAAATTGAGTTTGCCATTTGGTTTCAGTGATCTTAGAGCGAATTTTTCTTTTTGAGGGATACTATCTTTTATATCCTGCCATCTTCGTTGTAACGGAATGTCATCTGTGTATTTATGTTATAGTTCTGTATTTAAATAGATAGTTATGTAATATATATATATATATATATATATATATATGTATGTATAATTTTCACTAAATGTAATTAAGGTGTTAGAAAACAACTGCATTACTAGAAATAAGAGCTACTCCGCCTTAATGGTGTAGTTAGCGCAGATGAATGAAAACATATACAGTAACGGTGACCATAATCGTCCGAATAAGAGCCGATCGACAATTCTCAATACCGTATGTATACATACATACATACATACATACATACATACATGCATACATATATG
>NC_068993.1:2026623-2030097 GCF_001194135.2 Octopus bimaculoides
TATATATATATATGTTTGTATATCCTGTATATCTATCTATCTATCAATCTATATGTACTCATATATAGATTGAGTATTTATTTGTGTATATGCATGTGTGAGTAATGTTTGTGTGTGTTTGTACAAGTGTGAAATCATGGGAATACTATACTCATGTAGTTCCCATTGACTGCAGACAAATTCTTTGTTTCTAAAAGAATGCATTTTTGTGCACCAGTAACCTCAAAGCCAGTCGATGCTCTTCGCTTCAGATATTCGACATGTTACAATAAGGCTGCTTCCGGTTCACACAAAAATGAGAAACACAAAAAGTACCATTGCACTTAAAAGCTGAAAAAAATTAAAAACTGAAAACAAAGAACAATGAAACTATTCCATGCTTTGTTTTTTTTTCTAATTATTTGCTTATTTATTAATCTAAGTTTTAATTTTTACATTTGCTCATTCCTGAAGTTGTTTTATTTTCTCACTTTTTTGTTCGGTGTTATGATGTGCCATGTTTATTTTACGTTTCTGTTACTGCTGTTATTGACGATGTGGCTGCTGTTGTTTCTCCAGTTAATATAATGCATTCTAGTTGTTTGTGCGTTTCCTCTCCACTTATTTTCATGTTTTTCTCATCAAATGCAAAATAACATTATTTTCTTCGCTATTTTTTCAGGCCTGTCGATGTCAAGTATCAAAATGTCAGACAATGGCTCATCGTGTTTTGTTAATATTTTTATCCTCATTGTTGTCACTCTCATTGGCGGTATCCAACTCTTCCTCATTGTTCCCCTTCTCTTACTCCTGCTCCCTCCCTTCCAGCACTTCATCATCATCACCATCATCTGCATCACGACCATCATCTGCATCATCGTCATTGTTATAATAATAATAATAATAATAATAATAATAATAATCATAATAATAATAATAATGATAACTTCATTATTGGCCATAAAAACAAGTAGGGACAATACAAAAAAAAATATTTACATGCTTTTGAATTCAAATTCCGCCGAGGTCAACTTTGCCTTTCATTCTGTCAGGGTCGATAAATTTAGTACCAGTTGCGTACTGGGGTCGGTCTAATCGACTGGCCCCCGACCCCCAAAATTTCGGGCCTTGTGCCTAGAGTAGAAAAGAATATTTGCAGGCTATAGTCTTCCATATACATACTAGGTGCACAGTACTATATGTCGGGATTTCACATGAGTTGAAAACTTATATTTGCTATGAGAGACCATACCTTATATTTAATAGACGTTGCCTAGTAACCCTGGCATATTTTGAAAACTTTTAAACATTTATAATTTATCCAGATAATATATGCAGGAAATGATAACTACCATAGCTATCTTTAAGAAATTAATATCGGCATACAATCAATACAACAACGAGAGCAATGGCTAATTTTAATAACCCATCTAATTTTGTTAACATTGATTCGAAATAACGATCAGTGTTTATTAAGAATTACATTTTTCCAAGTTATTACAATCTGTAATTCAACGAGAAAAATAAAACAAACAAACCATAAAAAAAAAACACCTTACAAATTGGTGAGTCTCCAAGATTCAATTACGGAACTAAACTCGATGAAAAATGAACTTTATAAATAAAATCATGTGGGAAATTACATGTTAATCTTAAGTCATGCTAGACATTCATAAATCAAATGTTCTTTAATCATTTCCACGAGTTGAGAACTATTTCAATGGTTTCTTAGTCTTTCGAATTGGCTGCCCCATAATTATTTCTCCAATTAGTAAACACGTTTCCAATCATTTTACCATTGCTGAAAGATAATATCTATTCCATCAACGCCAGCAGTCTTTTTATCATCCGGCACCGCCTCAACACTTTCTTCTTATCTTCCTCACTATCATTATAATCATCATTATTGCCGTAGCTGTCGTCGTTCTAGTCACCGTCTCCGCCACCATCGCTGTCACCATCGCACCGCCGTCAATACCGACACCGTGGTGGTGGTGATGGTGATGATGATGAGGATGAGGATGATGTTCATTATCAATCAACATCATCATCAGCAGCAGCATAATCGTCGTCGTCGTCGTCATCATCATCATCATTATCGTCGTCGTCATCATCATCATCATTATCATCGTCGTCGTCATCATCATCATCGTCATCATCATCATCATCATCACCATCACCGTCGCCGCTGTCGTTGTCGTCGTCATCATCAATATTGTCCATTTCCTTTCCTTCTGTTTTCCTTTCTTTTCCTTCTTTCTCCTTCCATGTTCTGCTCCCATTCCATGCTTCAACGTTCTTTTTCAATCTCGAGTTTAAATAAAATAATGCCAAATATTGAATTAGATTCACACATGTGCTGACTATCAACTGCTTGTATTCACACGAAGAAATCTGTGAGGCTCGAAGATTTTTAACTTCCATATTTTCCCGCTGCCAAAATACTGATATTTAGTGGTTGGCGTATGTTTGAACCACGCCACAATAAACATACGCCAAACACTAAACATCATTATATTATGGCTGTACAATAATAATGTGATTAGAACAATATATTGTAGCTCTCTTTGATCAACAAATTAAGTACCAGTCATATTGTCATACAATCCTGTTCTGCATAGTTGGTCATGTGCCTAATATCACAATTAAAATGTTATCCTTACTTTTTCTACTCTGTACTGGCAACGTCTCTCCATGTTCTTCACAACTGGTGTAATTTCTGTAAACTCTAGCTTACGAAGAGGCCTATGTCATTTGCCGTTCCACTCCAATCCTGAGCAAAAGCAAAAAAAGCAAAATAAGTCTAAAACTCAAAGCTTTTCTCAACTTGTCAACATATGCAAAAAATTCTGCTGATTAAATTCACGGCAGAGCCATGTGTTGACATTGACGAAGAGAAACTGACGAAACGGACCTCATGACTTGTAAAAGGTGTTCAACTGTTTTAAATATCTTAAACACAATTTTATTAAGGAAGACAGGATGAGGAGTAAAGTTGATGTTGAAGTCGAACCGATGAAGAAATCTATATATTACTATGTAACCGTGGCCATAGGAATACAATCACAAAATAACGTGCACATTTCTATCATTATCGTTTATATTCATTGGGCGCTCAAAAAACAAAATGTCAAGGAGAATGATACATGGGATAACATCCATACAGAAAAGAAGGAGTTGCTTAGCAGATTAGATTATTGAGTGCAAGGGCCGAGGGACGAACCTCAACAGAGAATGCTTGCTAAAGGATTTGAACCTTTGCTGCATTAGTAGATAATTATGAAAAGAAGAAAATGCACCAATCCTTTTTACACCACGATTGGGAAAAACTATCCTAGTGAGACTTCGATATTTCATTTTGCTTCCATAACAGAGACTGACAGTCTGAATAAACGGCGAAATCACTACCAACAGAATTGGAATACTGTATGTACATATACACACATACATATATATATATATATATATATATATATATATATATATATATATATA
>NC_068993.1:2030221-2035007 GCF_001194135.2 Octopus bimaculoides
TCTCTCTCTCTCTCTCTCTCTCTCTCTACACACACACACATATATACATACATACATACTTACATATATATGTATACGTATAATATATACTGTATGCGCGCACAATCACGCACACACAGACTTTTCCACCTCTGTTACATTTTACTAATAACTAACGTTTATAATGATTTCATGCAGAAAGTTTTCCTCTCGAAAACACTTTTATACCACACTTGTTACATCTACATTATATATTTGTTGCAGAAGACATTTTCCTTTCAACAAATATTACATAATGATATATTATATTCCAAACAACTGTATCTTCCATTCTCAGTTCTTCCGACACATATACGGCTTCACTTACCAAAATGCTTTTAAGCCTAATGTTCAAAACTGTTATTAAGTTCGACTGTTTTTAACCTCGAAGTTTTCTTTATTTAGTGTTATTGTTAACGATATATTTCTCGCTAAATACGATTCTGTATTATATCCAGCCGATTCACTCAAAGTATTCTATATTTACCTACTTATTTTTATTGGCAGGCCCAGAGGGAGATTTGCCGATCGTTCAGATCTGACCCTTAAAACGTAATTGAATCCAATTTGATCAGTACAAAAGATATAAGTGAGCAGATTTGCCGGTTAATCGTACTTTCCTAATAGTTGTAAGTTTCGAAACGAACTTACAATTTCGCATTAAACATAACATTCCACTTTATCGTTTCTAGATCTCCGTTTAAAATTAAGTAATGAAGGCATATGGATTCATTAAGCTGTCTTATGTTGATAGCTAACTTCTAATGAAATGATGATAGCAGAGTTAAAACATTGAAGACTGCAATTCTAGTTAGGATGTTTATAGTCTGCACAGAATAAGACTAGACTCTGCAATAGCTAGGTTAATGGGAATATTACTGGTTGAATTGAAACCTAAAATCGCTCTCTATTCTGTTTATAATCTATACTTTATTTAAAAGTTATCAGCAAATATGTAATTCGTAAATATCGGTTTATAATATTAGTCAGTGTAGACTTAATAATTACTACCTTTTAGTATAAGCTACATACTCGACACTAATTAATAAACTGCTTTATTATAGCATAAATATGGACAGTTTGGAAACTAACGACTTCTGTTTCTAGATTTGTGTTCTCTGTTGTCCTCCAGACTCCCAATGGAGTATAGCAGATGTCTTGACATTTAGCATGCTTTGAGCTTATAAACATAAGTCAACCTTCTGCACCTATGACCAGAGCAGATTTCATTCAGAACAAATGACAAGACTCGGGTCTTGTGCTTCAATCCCGAGGTGAAGAAAAGCGAACGTAACGTGACATCAGCGAAAATTGAATTCAAGATGTAAGAATCTGAAACTGTTATTGACAGTAATTCTATTACATGTTCGAGCGCTTCTATCATTCTTACGCCTTAGAATATGTTATTCTTGCTTCGAGAACTATACAGCTAATTTGGTGAGATTAAACGAGAACTTTCAGTTATGCGAATAATCTAATTTGTAATTTGTCCCTTTTAAAATTGATCTGTCTAAAGAATATGGTAGCGCCTACGATGGCGCTTACAACACCGGCGTCACACTAGGGGTCGGTGAGATTAAGGATTCTCTTGAATATAAATGGGGTCAGGACTGAAGGAAAACCACGGACAAGGACAAGGATAGAGAATGTATTTTCTGGGAAGAAAGAGCTGGATATAGCGGTAAGAGAGAGAAGATACAACATGGCTGAAATGAGATTAGCAGAGATCGTTAAATAGAATGGACTGAGTGGTGACAGTAGGAGACTCACCTCGAAGAGAGTTTCTGAATTAGGAGTACAAAAGTCTGAGCTACATTAAATAACATGGAGGTAGAATACATACATACATGCTTATATGCATACACGCATAAGCACATACATACATGTATAATACATACATGCATACACACACATACATACGTATATGCATATACACACATATATAATTTCTGTAAATGAAAAATTGATGCCTCAAAATTAGTCCTAAAAAGCAAAGTCTGGCTCTTGACAAATACTAATTACTATGCGAATAATGTAATTATTCGTAAAATCTTTCCTGCCCAATGCCGTTGAATGATACGATACTTTATAATTTTGGCAATGGTCTATTAAGTTAAGGTCAGTACGTGACAGGTACTTTATTTTGTAGACCCTGGAAGAGGATTTAAATTCACAACATCCCTTCTGTTGCTCTCCACTGAATTTAAGTTATTCTATGTGATGAAGTAAAATTTTCCCTGAAAGGCACGAATGCATCGAAATAGCTTTTCTGGAAAATTTATAAACCTGACACATAATGTTGTCAAAGTAATGAACCAATGATTAGACAGGTTTCCAAAACCTACATTTCAACGTCGAACTCCATCAGTAACTTGAATGCAGAGAAAGTTTTACCTTTGTTCCTGAACCAGTTTATTGAGTATTTCAGAAGCTAAACAAGTGTCGGGAATTGAATCAGCGAAATACAAATAAAAGCAACAAACCATCGCAGATTCAATGCAATATGGATATTCTTCTGTGAATCTGTCGGGATGACGCAAGTTTAGGTGAGTACAATAGCAGTAATTACATCAGAGGGAAAGAGAGAGAGAGAGAGAGAGAGAGAGATAGAGAGAGAGAGAGGGTAGGAAAGACAGAGATAAAAGGAGGGGAATAAAGAGGGAATTTCGAAGTTTGTCCAAACGCCGAAATGAAGCAATGATGTCCTCCTATCAAATGTAAAGAAAGAATAAACTTGTCGTCTCTACCTATTTTGCTAATGTCAGTATTCACCAACACGTATTAATTATTAATACGTCAAATATCAACACAGTGCCTGCGTCTTAAATGTTCTTTAGAATAAATGTGAAAGTGAAAAAGAATAAGTAAAAGGTGTACCGAAAATCCAAAATGTATTTCTTTTCTTGTTTGATTTAGTAATGCTTTCAATTTTAGGCAATTATGATATCACTTTTATGAAATATAAGAAAAAGCAATGGTGGACCTCCGTCAGTCAGCACAATGGCCATACATATCTTCGACTGAGCTCCAACCCGAGAACTTTTAAGTAGAAAAGTATTCGATAGATGAGTATAACTTAATAAGCAAGCCAAATGAATATGATATATGGGTTAAATTGATAGATTGAAAAGAGGGCAATTGCAAAACAAAAGTATAAAATAAGACTTGAAAGAACATATAGTATAAGAGATAAAGGGTATGGTGTGATAGAAGGACGAAAACCAAAAGTTGTAGCAATCGAAGCAAAACTGGAAAGACATGAGAGTAGAACAAATCAATTTAGGCAAAAAATTATCCTCATTCTGATTCTGACCTTTATTTCTCCAGATTAGGCACCGTTTTCCTGTACCATGAACCATGTTCTATAATATACTGCATAATATCGCGTATTGAACACAACATTGCAAATACTGAAAGTTACAAAAAACAAAATAAAAATTTAGTTGGTATAACAAAACATATATTGGTTATGAATTAAAAACACACCGGTCAGTGTAAACAACTTTTGTCCTTCTAAGCCTCTTGTGCGGAGTGTGATCTTTGTTATACCCCAGCAGTAGTCTACCAACATGCCAGGCTTCCATTTCCATCACTGAAATATCCTGATGGAATCTTTCGCCATGTTCATCACTCACACCACCAAGATTTTCTGCAAAAAATCCAAATGAGAGTGAAGCACATGAATTTTTAGAGACATGTTACATCCCATATCAGGATACTGACTCAGCAGATCATTCACAACTTGCACATAGTCTTTTGAACGATGCTGGCCCAGGAAGTTATCGCAAACTTTCTTGAATGACTCAAAGGCAAGCTTCTCTTTTCTCCTGAGATGTGTGATGAAGGTTTCATCAAGTACAATTTTTCAAATTTGGGGACCTATGAAGAAACCTTCTTTAATTTTAGATTGACTCACGAAAGGGACCTTTTTTGCAAGATATGCAAATGCAGAAGATTCCTTGTTCAAGGCTTTCACAAATTGCTTAAACGAACCAAGTTTAATATGCAAAGGTGGTAAAAATTGTTAACACTTATCATTATTTCGAACTTTTCATTTTAGGCTTCAAATTATTTCTATAGTTCAGGTTGTGGAGAGCGTAACCATCGAACTCCTTTTACGATGTAAAAATCCTGAATACTCCTTTTTGATAATACTTCTATTCCATACATAAATCGGTCAAAATATATTATATTATATTTCGTATGTGTATGCATAATGCCTCTCCCAAGGTTTAATTGTATATTATATTTTTTTTGATATATAATAAATATAGACGTACACACACACGCACATAAAAGAAATAGATATATGTCCAAATGTATATTCTACAGTAATATATACAAATATATATGTGTATATATATATATATATATATATACATACATACATACATATATAAATGTACCTACATGGAACAAAATAGAAACCTCATTAAAAAAAATAGAGAATAATTAAGTGTTTATAACAAGAAATATATCAAAAAGATATCCTGTAGAAAATGAATTTAATCTTTATAAAATCTTCAGCAGAAAAAAATCAATAATTGAAGGAGGGCGACATAATTATTTACTATTTTATAATTTGTAAAGATTTTTCGAATGGAGAAGATTCCACACAGCAATATAGCAATGTATTTCAAAAGTATAGGTTTATAAGTTATCTTTACATAAAAATTCTTCCAACATCAAGCAGTATGTCATACAATCTCCGAATAGCATTGTTGGAGGTAAATGTATTATAATATAATAAATGGAAATTATATATATA
>NC_068993.1:2037991-2041992 GCF_001194135.2 Octopus bimaculoides
AGAAAAGTTAGTACAAGTAAATGCGCTGCCGAGATAGGTAAAGGCTTCAGTGTACTTTGAGGGTTCTTCGTATACTATAACTAGCTCAGGGAATAAATACTACATTCACCATTTGTTGGTATTTTGCAATACCAATTTAATGGTCACCTTCATGAAGAATATAAATCCTTTCAAAGTCGATTTTCCTTTCAGCTACACAAAGAGGTGTTAATTTCAACATTGCACAATCATAAATTGTACAGTACCGACTACTGTAACGAGATATTTCTGTTTAAAACGTTGCGCATATTTATAGTTATTTGGGAACATTACGAACTGAAAATTTACTAAAATATATGGAGTCTATGATACGCTATCACAATCTCTGTTTCGGTTCGGAAAGAAAAGCACTTAAGACACTGCGCATTAGGATAAGTGTCAGAGCCTTGGAAGTACTTTGGGAAGCGAAATTCTCTCCTACACAACCTTTGGGAAGCGAAATTCTCTCCTACACAACCTTTGGGACGCGAAATTCTCTCCTACACAACCTTTGGGAAGCGAAATTCTCTCCTACACACTCATGTATGAAGCATATTTTTCGAGAACCCTATTAATAATTAAAACCAAATGACTTTCCAAGCATCTTAAAACACTGACAAGAAAACTTCCTCAGACAACAATTGGTTTATCACATATTTCTCTTTGTCTTTGAATAATAGATATTCGTCATCGTTATTGCTAGAAGGACTGTAGATATACACAGTTATTGCTTTACAAAATTATGTTATAAACCCATGCAATTAACATAACTATTGAAATATTGTTTCTTAAGTATCATCTTCAGCTATTTAGTGAAAATAGTAACACTGTAAAACTCTGCCTGTCACGTTAGATTTAATTAGGAGTTAACTACTATGAATATATACTTCCATCTTATAGTTTGTCACAAATATGTTCTCTCTATAATTGTATTTAAAACGAAAGTAAAGAGAAAAATAATTATTATTACTTAGAAATACTCAATAGAAAATACAAGTTGATGACACCAAAACAATAGATTATTGCTAAAACTGAAACGATGCTGAGACGGTTATTACGATTGTTATATTGTTTTTATATTCTTGCTACATTTTATCATTTATTTTTTATTTATCTCACTCTGTTACTTGGTGATCTTATCATTATTTCTTATTTATATTTTGTATATCATTCACTCAATTGCAGATGCGGCACAGCAGGGAGATTTGCTCATTCCTAAGGTTGACCCGCGAGTTCGTGGCCAGGGCTTGGTCCTGCGCTACCAGTATAGTGCACCCGGTCTCTTCTTCTTCTTCTTCTTCTTCTTCTTCTTCTTCTTCTTCTTCTTCTTCTTCTTCTTCTTCTTCTTCTTCTTCTTCTTCTTCTTCTTCTTCTTCTTCTTCTTCTTCTTCTTCTTCTTCTTCTTCTTCTTCTTCTTCTTCTTCTTCTTCTTCTTCTTCTTCTTCTTCTTTGTTAGGTAGTATGATTTCTTGTTTGTATTTGTCTTGTTTGTATTTGATGGGTAAATACTTTATCAACATCGGCATTATTAGCTTTCTTTGGGTATTTGCTATTGAGAGGGATTTCCTTTCATTTATCAGCAAGAATATCTAAGGCAGCAGTTTTAGCAGGGGTTGTCATACGCTTAGCTTTTTCTGTGCTTGTTTCTAGTACGTCTAATTCTGGAATTTGTTGTATTTGGAATTCACTTAGATATTCCTTTGCCTGTTTTGTACTTCATTATTATTATTATTATTATTATTATTATTATTATTATTATTATTGTTGTTATTGTTGTTGTTGTTGTTATTATTATTATTATTATTATTATTATTATTATTATTATCATTATTATTATTATTATTATTATTATTATTATTATTATTATTATTATTATTATTATTATTATTATTAATTTCGACGGGATATTATAAGATCATTCAAAAAGAAACTACTTAAGTAGGGAAAATATATCTGAAAGTAACTTCAAATAGAAATAAAGCTTGTGAAATGTCAATTAACTGTAGAAATGTAAAACCAGAAATTGTCATAACATCGTTTACAGTTTGTTTGATAAGAGTCAAGGGAAATATTTATCTTTAGCGTAATTTACATCTATTGTCTATAAATGATATTACAGAGGAGTGTCATCTGAACTATTTGTCTAACAACTTTAAGATATTTAAGATATTTAATCGTAATTACACTTGTGCTACAAGCTTTTAGCTTTTATCATAATTCTTTATTTCTTCTTTTTATCTATTCTCTTTATCTCTCCGGTAGCTTCCTGTTCACACCCTCTTCGGGTTTACATCATTAAGTGTATGACTAAGCGATTGATCGAGAATAAGAACGTGTGGATAAAATTATGTAACAATGGTCAGGTAATTCTGGAAAGTCTACAATTCTGCAAATTACAAGAACGTAGAACGGAAAGCGTCAACGTTACATGAGTACAAAAGACATAAGTTCACAATTAGATCTAAGTTTTCTTGGAAGCATATCCTTTTATCCTTTCAGCTGTTTCAGTTGTGGGACTGCGCCTATGCTGGAGCACCGCCTTCATTTATTTTAATCTTAATTTATTATCGCCTCATGACTGGAAGTCGGTCTATGATTGAGATTGTTGCAGTTGATCTGATGATCCGGGATTATCATTAAGAGATTATAAGATTTCTAACTTACTTTGGTAAACTTGTATGTAATATAGATTCTTAACTATTGAAAATACAATATTATTCAAAATACGTTTCTCCATGAAGATATTTACTCTTAGTAAGATCGATTAAATAAATTACTCACAATCAGTCATATCACAATCAGTCATATCACACGACTAATTATTCCATAGCCAGATGGTATTTGATTGTAAACCACAAAGAAATGTTAAGTTGATACACATCCAATTATTTATTGTTTGACTCCAGATTAATTTCGATATATCAAAACCGATGTTCGTGTGCTTACGAACTTGACGTTAAGCAAAATAGAGTTTCGAATGTTTTTAAAGCTTTATCTCTGATTCTGTCAGCTTAACTTCGATGAATGACGGTCTAAGTTTCGATTCAAATGATACATATAAATTCCACTTTTTCTATTGAGTGCTTCCCTGTTTTCTAGCCGTTTGTCTTTGTCTTTATTACATACATATTTGTTTTCATGATAAAAACTTATCAGCTTCAGCGGTTAAACACCGCGGAAGTTGTATCAACAGCAAAAAAAACAAACAAAAAAAACACGAAAAGGTTATAAGATGGAAACAGGGTATATATACCATGGTAACGCTCAGATTACTTAACAAAATATTTGGCACGAACCCTCATATCTAGGAATGTAATACAGGTTTTAAGTATACAGATTTTAAACTTGTAAATATCCTATCAGTAATGATTCCAAACAATGGATTTACGCAAAGAAGTAATGTACTCTACATTATACTTCAATCCCACTCCAAAATTATGTGTATGTGAGTCACAACTCCACAAGACATCATTTCATTAATGCCTGCTATTTAAAGCGATTGCTTATCTTAAATGGTCAGTTCATTATAGGCTCCATATTAACTCTCGATCGTTCAACGATTTGCTCAGAACTGCTTCTTTTGTGTAGAAAGTGTCTTTAGAGTCAAGCATTATTTCAAATATATTCTACGCAGAGCTGTAGTCGGTTTCTTCACGATATTTATTTGGCAGTTCCCTCTGCAATGTCAGATAATTTGCATGAAGATTATGGAAAGCTCACTGCTTCTAAACGCCCCCGCCACATTCTTTGGTTTATCTCTGTTTATATATTGTATGCATATTGATATGTATACACACACACACACACACACACACACACACACACACACACACAAATATATATATATATTAATATTTTTATATTTCCATATGTATGTCTAGGTATCTATATTTATGTATATATATTTGCATGTATATATATTATATATATTTACACACACATATATATATATATATATATAAATATATATAAAGATATATATA
>NC_068993.1:2042089-2045644 GCF_001194135.2 Octopus bimaculoides
ATATATAGCTAGTAAGTATATATTTCTACACACACAAACTCACATACATATATTGGATGTATAATTATACAGAAGCGAGGGTATATACCATTTTGACCATGCATGCACTCGCACAAGATTGACAATTTTCCCCTGAAATCATGTTTGCCAAAGCCCCAATGAACAAATAAAATTGCACATTAAAGAATCCTATATTGGTGGGTTCCGTGAACACACTGTTATGGAATTTGCATTCTGAGAATGCCTGGAAAACCAACGAAATTTGATTGTAAATTTCATTATGGATAATTGTTTATTGTGTATTTTCTCGGTCCTAATCTTTAGTGGAATAAGCGCGTGCAAACACAGGCCCCTAATTTATAGAAGCAAAGAAACAAATATATGGCGATTCGCATACCCTGTTTCGGGGGAAAAACACTTCGCTTTGCTCTAATACAGAAATCAAACTTGGGCTGCCAAAAACATGTAATATCGAACAAGTAAATGTGATCTTTATTGGATGGGTTCACAAATATCAACGCTATGACACATAACCAAGATACGTAGCTCACTGGTTTCATATTTGTTGCAGTCGTGGATTTTACGGTACTGAAGTTTAAAAAGTGTGCACTCCGCTATGGATTTTAGCTATTTATCCACTAATATCCGCTCAAACAATATCATCGATTTGAGTGGCGCCTCAGCTTGGTGTTAATATCTAGCTGAACGTTGCTGTGAGAAATATTTGTATACACCAAAGAGACCGGATTCGAATATTTTTAGGTCATTGAGGTTTGAGCTGTGATAACCTGTTTACAGCCATATTAGTCGACCATTTTGTCTGTGATCTCAGCATCATAAGAGAAAATATACAGGCTATTGAATACATCTTCCAGCGAAACAAAACTCCATTAGCATTCAAAGCCTGATAAGGAATTAATTCAACCTGAATCACAATTAACCTAATATATAATGTATTATGATTTTCTATCAACAGACGCATAATGCAATACCGGAAAAATCAGTGCGAAAAAGATAAATGTTCATATATGTTGTTCATGTTTATGTATGCAGTACTGTTATGATCGATGTCTAAGATTCCTGGATATGAAAGTATGCGCCAAAGTGTATTATCACTACATGACTATATCATTAAATATTCCACTGTATGATATGTGGTTATACAATAAATATAACAAGGTGTATATACGTACGTATGTATATATATATATATATATATATATATAATATATATATATATGTATTGATATGCATGCATGTGTAAATCTACATACGTACACAGATAAATTGGTATATACATCATGTTCATATATAAATGTATGCCTGTATATGCATGGTTCTCACTGTATAACAAATAGCTACTCTTTATTGCATTTCCTTTCGCCACTGATCATAGCAATAGCATTTAGATTAACTAAATCCAATGGGACTGTATTCAACTGCAATGTGAGAGTGATTTGTCGATGAACAATGATTGTCTGTTTCCTATAACTTGTGTCGTTAATGCCATTTGAAATAACTCAAACATCTCCAGTTGCCGTCTCTCTACCTGACAACCACATACGTTTCATTTGAGAAATCGATACTAATGGCCGTTCTAACGTTGAAGTATTGGAGAAATAATTCCTATTAAGTTTTATTTAGGGCCTCCCTTATTATATTTCAGTTTCTCATTCATAAATCTGATCAGCCCCATTTCTGCAGTCTTTTCAAACGTCTTTCTACTCTATTCTCCAAGTGTTGTCAGACATCCAGTATTAAGTGTATTAGACGGCATTGTCTCTAAAATATAACCGTATCAGATTTATAAATATACAAAACAATTCAGAGAGTGGAAGAGAAAAAGAGAGAGAGAGAGAGAGAGAGAGAGAGAGAGAGAGAGAGAGAGAGAGAGAGAGAGAGAGAGAGAGAGAGAGAGAGAGAGAGAAAGAGAGCGAGAGAGAGAGAGAATGATAGAGAGACAGACAGACTGACAGGCAGCCAGGCGGAGAATGGCAAACGTGATAAACGATGAATGACAACCTTTCAGTTTCCTACATGATAATTAACCGCATTAATTAACCGCATTAAATCAGCATAAAAAATAAATTTGAATCTTGAATTCTTTGCCAAAACCGGCAACATACATCTAGATATCATACATTTTGAAAAGCTTTAAGATACAAAATAGTTTTTTATATTTTGAAAATAGCTTAGGTTTTTTACAATTTTACGGCAGTTTACCCGTGTCCCCTTTAAAAGATAATGCCAGTGGTGGATTGCAACTTTTGAGACGCTTTCCCTTTCTTCGGTTCAAAAGTAAAATACTACTTTCTCAATATCAAAAACAGTATAAGCTTTTAGAATTAAGTAAGGACCAGATACATCTGAAGAGTTTCACATATTCCGTACATTTATCCTTCGTCTCAGTTCAAGAATTATTAAAATGTTTTATATTTCATCTATAAAATATAGTATACCCTGCAAAAGTCGGTAACAATCCATAATTATAAAATAATGTAAAAAGAAATAGTTCAATAGAGGATAGCGGGAAATGTGCCGACATAACTGCTATGGATATTTTCCTAATCCTTCTACATAACTAGTTGAAATCTCAATGGATTAACTTAATCCGTGATTTGTCTAGGACAGTATATAAGTAATGATGTAAATCAACTCAATCGGCTTTAAACATCAATGAGTACTTATTTTGTACAACTATTTAAACGAAACCGTTATATCTTTTTACATTATATCTTACTTACAGATTGTAGGTAATTTACCATGCATATTTTTGTGCGTCATTGTGTATAGCATCACTTCCGTCAGAGACTAATTAGGGACGTCCGATCATAGATTTCAAACCGTTTGGGCGTTGGGTAGGGATCAAGTGAATGGTTGGTGTCTGCGCTCGTTATTTTCTTTTCAACATATCGGTGCTACATCGTTTTTATATTCTTTAATTAATCTGTGTGTTTATAGTGCTTGGTTGATTATACTTAGGGTTATTATTATTTTAGGGTTAGGGTATTTTTAATTACGATCCACAGCGTTTGGACGATACGTCGAGCTGGTTACTATGTTTTAATGTTTCATAGTTTTGTTGTATAGTTCGTAGGGTTTGCTTTCATATTTCCCCGTTTTCCATATTTTTTACTTTCAGTGCTTCGTAGCCATAACTATGTAATTATTCATGTTTAAAATTTGTATTTGAATTTGTGACATTAATCAGGTATAGATGTAATATTTCACCCTTGCTCATGTGTATTCATTCAAGGCAGCGTTCACACCACCGGATTGAATGCTGCTACTGAAGTGACAAAACAGATATGATATACGTTTCACAGCACATGATGGAGATATACGTCTAATGTCCTCTGTGGCTGCTAGCGTTTTCCAGCTTCTGTTCTCGTCCTTTCAAATTGAATTTCTATAAAATTCTTGCTTTCTTAGTTTTAAACTTATTAACGATTCTCGGTTCTCTGGTTCGCAGTGGAACTTCTGGATATACTGATGCGTGCGAATGTCTTTCATAGAGATTCTAATTATGCAAAGAGCAATATATATATATATATA
>NC_068993.1:2045834-2051256 GCF_001194135.2 Octopus bimaculoides
TATATATATATATATATATTTATATCTATATATATATATGTATATAATGAGAAGGTTCCATAAAAACAATTCCACGTGGAAATGTGTACAGTGTGTACTTTTGTGTACAGAAAAGACACTATACACAAACATTTACAAAGGTAGGTGAAATTCTTTGAAATAATTTTTTTTTTCTGTGCAATTAACTTTAAAAAAATCTTCCTTTATACATATAAACAAAAAATAACGTCTTGTCTTCTTCGATGTTTCATCTTATGATGGAGCTCTTCCACGCTGTCAGTTAAACTGTTAACCAGAAAGGATATACTTTAGCTTGTTCTATACTATAATATGCCTGCGCTACAGATAATCTATCGATAATTCACAGCTTTATTAGCAGTTATAATCCTACTTGATTTATGTTTGAAATTCCCTCTGTATTTCCTTCTCGGATGCTGGTGAAGAATCAGGTCATCGATTACGTTTTATTTTCGTTTCACAAGAAAATGATGTTGCGAGAGTATAGGAGAGAAGATGGGAGAGATTAGAGCAATGAATCTTATAATAATTCATCTGAAAATGTTTGTTTATTCATATTTTTGAGCAGTTTTGGATTCTGCTTCCGTGTTAGTGAAGATTAGAAGATTGCGGGAAAAATAAACAAACAAATAAGTAAAAAACAGTTAAGTTTAACTTATTTAACCTTTGTTCAGTGCGAACACACACACACACACACACACACACACACACACACACACACACACACACACACACACAACTCTCTCTGTGTGTCACACACACATGCTCACACATACATCTCTCTCTCTCTCTCTCTCCCTCTCTCTCTCTCTATCTATCTATCTACATATGTGTGTGTGTGTGTATTTATATCTATATCTATAAGTGCGCATATGTACTGTTTTATACATACAGTATGTATACTTGACAAAATAACAATCTGTTCATATGTGTGAAATATGCATACTTTCATCTGTATGCACCCCCACTATATATATTCATGTCTTGCACGATGCATAGGTACCCATTTATAAATAACTGCATATATCTGGTAATAAAAACATACTCGTTGAAAAGGATTGCAGCCTAGCAGAAGTGGCTCGCTTTCGGTAAGCATTGGGACTTATCGTTTTTACGAATCTTAATTAGAAGAGAGATCCAGGTTACGGAGGTGCATTGTTGTGGCGACAAGGCATATATATCTCTGCGATAGTGTGTACTTTACGAGATTGCTGAGAAATGGTTATGGAAAGGAACATCTAATATAGTGTAAGATCAATTAAAAAATTAGTGATGAATTCTTGGATAAGTGGATACAGCTTTATATTTAAAGAAACATGAGTGAAGTAATAGAGTAAGAATGGAGAGTTGATGTGTGATGAATGAAGAATATTTAATAGAGAGGCTGATATAAGCGCTGGTGCGGGTGAGCTTTGGTACAGTAATAGGTTTATAATAGATACCAATTTGGATTGTTTTCCTTTCTCTTGGCATCGTAGCAGATTAGATTTTATTTTCTGCTAGTGTTTTATTTCGGTTTTATTCTTCTAATTGTCGTTGTCGTTGTTGTTGTTAAGCTATAAATTATATTTTTGCTCTTTTAGTTATTGATTGTTTCGTCTTAGTGATATTTTCGTTCCTATGACTACGGAGAGACTGTTAATCTAAACACGGACACATATGTGTGTGTGTGTGTGTATGCGTCCGTGTATGTGTATAAGTGATCGTTATGTTTGTCAGGTCAACGACTGCAGTAAGCAGATTGTTACAGGCGGCGTCAGGGCTGCATAGTTAACAAGTTCGTTGTACAGGCATGGGGTTTCGTGTTCTACCCCATTGCGCTACCTTCGTTAATTACTACTATACATTATATACACATACATACATATATATATATTATATATACATGCACATATATATATGTATATGTTTATATGTGTGTATTAAGCTAAGTGCAGTTTTACTCATACACACAGCGGATTCCCAAAATGCAACAGCTCATCAGAAGCCAATAACATAGCAGCTCGTATGCGTGAGGAGCAACGGAAAATGAATTGACTTTTCTAACAAGCATTAAAAATATATTAGCATGGTGGCAAGCAATCAGGCCTTTGACCGGTTCTCTTCGTATTTTTGTGGCATTGAGTAATAGTCTTGTTTTATATTTGGGATCAATGGATCTTACGCAGTAATTAATCTGAATTCAACATCACAGCTTTGCTTTCATATATTAAGTATGATATATATATATATACATTCGTACTAAAAGTCACATACATACACACACACTCACATACTTACACGCATATAAATGTACATTGTTACTGTGCTTATCAGAATAGAGAGGACTGGAAGCTAGTTCCAGCTTCAATAATTGATTACATATGAAAGACGAACGAGTATTTTGTGATATAAGATTTGAATTCATGGTCATTGCAAGCACAGGTCATTTACTCCGGAAAGAATTGATAACTCTGTCTTGTTGCTGTAGTTGTGGTTGTATCTGCTATTTAGCTCTGAGTCGTATCTGAAATAGAAGACATTTGCCCAAAGACGTTCTGGTCTTTTCATCTTTAATCACCTTATAGTTCATTTGGAAAGATATCATCCAATTTGTCCCTTGTTTTATGTCAACACAAATAGTTTTGGCTTGAGGGTGATTTTGCTTCTATTTTTATCAGATCGATCGACATAATAATGAGTGCTAGGGTAAGAAGATTTGCTGATATTGTAAATATGTACTAATTGCAATTGAAATAGATAGCAATAATGACTACTAGTCACCCTCGAACAAGCCTCTAGTGGTTGCTGAATCTGCTAGACAATGCAGGCGAGTCTCCCTCATATTATGCTGCCATTGTTATTTACTACATTCTTGTCATAAGGTTGGAGACCCGATTCTTCCACGGCGATGGATCTGATAGTCTTTTGAGGAAATATGTTAATTTGATTTTACTAGACATTTTACGGGTGAAAAAATTCAAGTTTTCATACATCGAATTTACACATATCTATAGTAAAGTTCATCTTAGAAGATGTCATTGAACCCTCGATTCCCCATTCGAGCGAGACTATTATTCAATCAAAGACGTCTAATCTTAGACTAACTTCGACAAACAAACATCCTAGCACACGTTTTCCTGTCTTTTATGTATTTGGTATTTCAGAAACGAGTTATAAACATTAAAGCATAAATAGTTTTAATATTTTCCATATTAAATTAAGAGGAAGTGTTGGCCAGTAAATTTAGAGATTTGATGCTGTGAATGAGATTGAATTCCAGAAAATTCGAGAAAGAAGTCCTGACAAAAAATCATAGTGTTACATCACTGAATAGCCATACTCTCCAGATAAAACAAAAGTTTTATCTTAGTTGAATCTTATTACATATTACTGAGTTATATAAATTGAATTTGATAATAAACTTTCTAAAATAATCCCATTTATTTCATTCCAGAAATATAACGATAAGTTTCGAAATATATCAAATAATTTTTTAAAAACAAAATTGGAAAATTAAAACTGAACAAGATTAGAAAATTATGAGAGTTCTTCAATCTTAGAAAGAACTCTTAAATAATGAATGTTATCGAAGAATGTCAAAACTGAAATCGTAATTCATATTCTCTATTTAACCTTTTCCACAAGTTCCTTTCATAAATTTATCCACACAATATAATAATAACGTTTAACTTCCCCTTCGTTGTCAAGATGTTCTATTTTGTCGTCCTCGCAAATATTTTTTCCCGCAACTTTCACTGTGAATGAATATTTGCCATAACTGTTATCTGATTCAATTTTTTGTTTTAACTATTATGTCATAAAATAGTAAGTACCAAATTCTCCAATTAAAGAAAATCTCCATTGTCTCTTGATCTACCAGATGCAACTTGGATGCTGTCCCTTTGAAACAGATTCAGACACAAATCATACGATTTCATATCCACTTTCTAATCGTCAGTGCAGGCATAATCAGAACACATAAAAATGAACAAAATTCAACATATCAGACGAACACCAAATGTATCCAGCATAACATATATATATATATATATATATATATATATATATATGATATATATTGACGCTGTATTTTCCACAACATACACGCTGAAGTTTTTGTTGTTATTATAAATATTAGTGTAGAAGTCGCAAGCGTTATTGATGTTTCAATGTTATGGTATCATTAATAATGATTATGTTTATTTGAAAACTATATTAATGAGAATTATGATACTCTAGTTTCCGTTATTGTACAACATAAGGACTGTTATATTATGTATTACATGAACTGATAATTTTTAACAATATAGAATCTTTATTGTAAGCAAAAATTCGTTTCTCTTTGAAGAGCAGAAACTGATCTAATTTCTAATTCAGTACTCTGGGAATTGTTTCGATAAATAAATTAAATATTTTAGGCGTTCGGTACACTGAAATAAACATGTTTAACTAAATAACACAACGTAGTATTCTGGTGTATTATTTAAGATGTCCACTGAGGTTTTAACAAATTCTAATGTTCAGAAAATGTTATTTGAGAAGTTTACAATGTTGCCAAATCACCAATTAAGCTATTCTGTCAATTGGATTATTTCTGTGTTCAGTCAGAAAATGTAACCGGCTTGATACATTGCTTCTTCCATTGGTGAATATAAAACAGCTACAGTTAAAGTCTTATGAATTTTCTAGGGAAATGGACTGCACTTAGTTTTGTTAATTTAATTATTTGGCTTTTATGAACTTCTCTCTAGTTTTCTTCCTCAGAATCAAGCACAAATTTGTTAGACATGTATGGTTTCATAATGGAGTGACCATTTAGAGCGTACATAACCCTGCACTGTTAAGGTTGTTGGCAGTCTATTTACTTCTTAAGATGACATAGCCAAACAACATTTAGATATACCTGTGACGGTATTTTTATTATTATTATCCAGTGTCAAAATGCTTATACACCAGATGGTACTCCATTTGTCTTTACAAACAGAAAACTATAGAGTCTCATAGGATGAGTACGGGGCAGAAAATGAGGATATGAAACCATCTAAGTTCATCAAAAAATTGCATTTGTAAATGCAAAACATGGGAAAGAGTTTTGTATTTTACACCTTCACAACAAATGATTATGGAGTCAATGTGACACGAAGGTGGATTTAATGATTCTTTTCTAAACCAAAAGAACTAAGAAATTATACAACAAAATCTATTGTTTGAGATATCTTAATATATAAAATATTTTATATTTATTCAAAGACGATGTCAAATAATAGAAACAAAGTTTTGACAAGTTGACAGTTAGCCAAGTCAACCATCAGTATTTGGCGGGAGAAGGGGATCTGTGTGACATTCTGATACGAATCTAAATTGAAAATGAAAAAAAAAATGAAAACAAGAGCGGTGTCAGGACTGAAGAGAATGTCAATCA
>NC_068993.1:2051370-2058137 GCF_001194135.2 Octopus bimaculoides
TATATATATATATATATATATATATATATATATGTATATATGTATATATGGTGATTGACAATTCACGGTTTAATTGTCGAAGCTTAACTCTCTAAGGATTATTCCATGTATCAGATTCTACGTTGATCTCGACGACGATTATTCCGCTCGTGTAGCAGTTGAGTATTTCACAGACATATATTTCAGAGACAGTCAATCTGACGCCTTGCCACAATGTTACACCTTTAAATTTCATGAACTATCTAGAGGGAAAGAAAGAGAAAGAAAGAAAGATCAATCTCAGGACACGACTTGGCCGGACTTTTACGTATTTAACCAGCTTTAAAAGCATTAAAAGTAAAACAGATTGCGAGGGTGGTAATATTAACCCAGAGAGCAGACGACCGGTACAAATAAAGTAAATCACTTTAACGACTCCATTAATCCACCGTCTTATTTGTGTAAATACTTCTCATTAC
The DNA here is from genome assembly GCF_001194135.2 of Octopus bimaculoides. Taxonomy (NCBI): domain Eukaryota; kingdom Metazoa; phylum Mollusca; class Cephalopoda; order Octopoda; family Octopodidae; genus Octopus; species Octopus bimaculoides. The sequence goes on from NC_068993.1 coordinate 2,051,829, forward strand.
TTTAAAATGCAGGAGCTCTCTATAATAAACATTGGTTTTGATAGATTGTTGTGCGCACATTAAATATCGCTACCCTCCTAAATGATCCGAGTCCACATTTTCCGTGGCTCTGTACTGAAAATGTATGAAGCCAAAGATCCGTCTCCAATCATTTTCATTCTTTGCCGCAATACCTAATTTATGGATATGTTGATATGAAACATTATACCTCTAATTAAACTTGCTAAGTGTAAGTGAAAACGTAGTTGTCTTTACTTTCAACAAAGAAACAAAGAACCACCTTCACCTCAACAGTCAGTGTTTATAAACCTTGATTAAAAAATCTCATTTGATTTTGTCTCGACACTGCTTTTGTTTAATGTTCTTAGCTTCATAGATATGTAATAATATTAAATTGTTAATACCCTTTCATCAGTGGCGAACATCAACATATTTCATTATAGACGTCTATTATAGTATTTAGCGTCCACATCTATCAGTTTATTATGAAATGCCTCTACAATTAACAATGTATTTCCTAAGGTAATTTAATACTAATAACTGAAGTGTCGATAGTTAAGTATCTGTAATATATTGGCGCCAATACTATCAGTTTTATCACCACTCTACAACAGTAAGGTTTATAATAAAATGAATTACTATTCATCCGTCTATCCATTTCTTCCATCCTGTATTTCATGGAGGTTTCGTGAGGCTTGAGTTCTCAGGCTCCCATCAGAAGCAACCGTCATTATACTTGCTTATTGATTCCAAAGCGCGACCGACTGAAAGACTCCGCATGTTACCAAACCATTTCATGTTTTGTCTACTCCTAGGCCTTCTGCCAGTTGGCTCGGATTGAAGAATACGGCTTGTGATCCTTTCCTGGGACCTTCCCATACACATTATTTATACAATATTTTCTGCATTTATTCGAAAAATATTTTCTAAATTTCAAACAAGATTGCATATAGGCTGTCGTTCTCTGTTCAGTGGTGGACGAAGCCGAAAAGATTGAGGAAGAACACCCTCCTCTTCAATCAAAGCCTCACAGACATTTAAGTTCCACTTGGAAAAGAAAGTGAAGGTGAAGTGCGAAGTGCTATGTCTCTCTTTCGCCCAGTGAATTTGTCAAAAGTTGGGTGATGTAGCATGAAAGTTTTAGGTGAATGGACCTGTTCTGAGCATGCGCTTTTCGATTGGAGAACAACTTTTGGGTGAGTACTCGTGCTTTGATGGTTAGGGTAATCCTGAATCTTTGGGGTTCTTTGAATGGCGCTACTTAGACTTCGTTCTGTATCAGGAGGACGGCAGCATTTGATATCTCCACATGCTTTATATACTATGCATAGTCACTCTTTTGACGCGTTACCGTCTTTCCCGTTTCTTCTTCGTACAACTTTTATGTAAACCCCAACACAAATTATTGACTGTCCTTGTGATGCCAACCAGCATCATCCCACCCCCTGTGGCAAATGAAACAAATCATCATCATCATCATCATCATCATCATCATCATCATCATCATCATCATTATCATCATCATCATCAACATCATCATCACTAAATCTACCAGCATCACCGACACCAGCACCAGAAGCAACAGCACCACCACAATCAGCAGCAGCAGCACTACTACTACTACTACTACTACTACTACTACTACTACTACTACTACTATCACTGCCTCTGCTGCTGCCGCTGCAGCTATAATTATTATCCAACTATGTCTTTATACATGCGTTACGAAATCTAATTTATATGGCAAGCCAAGTGACAAAAAAATAACAACAACAACAACCAAATAATGGTATAAGTGTCTGACAAATAGATTCGCTGTTTTGGAAAATGGGTCAATAAAGAAAAGATGGGATTCCTTTTCTGACGTTGAACAATCTAAATAAACCCCTGCAATATATAACATGACTATATATATATATATATATATATATAACAGATCCATACATAGTACAATTATATATGTATGTATATATGTATGTATATATATGTATATATATATATATGCATATATATATATAAACATATATATATATATATATATACATATATATATTTATATGTTATATATGTGCGTATATGTGTATATATACATGTATACATATATATGCATATGCATAAATACAAACATAAATGCGTATGCATGTGTGTATGTATATATATATATATATATATATATATGTGCGCGCATATGTATTTATATGCCTTAAATGCATGCATCATTCTTTTCCTACCGAATTCTCCCAATGGCATTAAGCTTTACTCTGAAATATTGCCTTCCAATTTGAAATACGCCATGCGCATCATTGACTCACATAATACATTGTCGAACCTTCCCCAGGCTTCTTTCTCAACTTGCCTGATAAACGCGCCATCTATCAAGCAATATCTGAAACAAAGTTAGATTCTGCATTCTGACTTTCTAAAATATGTTATCCCACAGCTATTATGGTTTATTACCAAACAGTCCACTTAATAATTATCGCTTGAAATAGTGTGCCAAATGCTATTACAAATGTAATGAGATTATTATGATTTTGGCACAAGGCCAGCACTTTCGGGGTAAGTCTGTTACATCGGCCTCAGTACTTATCTGGTATTTATTTTATTCGAGCCCGAAAGGATGAATGTCAAAGTCGACCTCAACGACGGAAATTGAACAGAGATCGTAAATATGGACGAAATGCGGCTAAGAGAAGGAAATAGTAAAGAGGAATTTTCCAAGGGGACAACCTATCTGCCCTTCTATTTATCATCAGCATGATATCTGGAACAAGTAAAGATGTGCGTAGGGTACACTCTAGGCAATGTGAAAATAACATGTTGGTTTTATATATATATATATATATATATATATATGTATATATATAAATAAATTGAACCTCTGTAAATTACGTACTTTTTAACAAATATTTTGTCTCCGTTGTAATGATTCGTGTAACGCCTATAACTACAATAACCAGAACGAAGTAGTTCTCTTGCCTTGTATTATTATTGGATTGACATTTCAGGTGATTTACCTGATAAGAAATTTGTCCAGCACTTGGTGGTACTTTATCGATCTTCAGAAGTGTGGATCGCAAAGACGACTTTGAGGAGATTAGAACTCAGAAGATAAGTTACTGTCCTGAAATACGGCCATACTTGTCGGTTTATTTGTTGTTTTTTTTTTGTTGATCGGGAAGACTAGACTTGTTTGTGTCTTTAAGGGTATCTGCCATTCGATGTATCTGTCCCTTTACAAGTAATAGGTGTAATTTGAAGGAGATTTGGCTGTTATGCGTTGTTGCTCAAGCGACCATAAATTATCATGATTGACGGTGTTGTAGTTTTTCTAATAATTGTATCGAATTTAGGGCACATTAGTCACAATGTTTAAGGAAATTTGAAATTACACGAGCAAAATTACATGCTACTTTATTTCATCGCATCTAGAGGAATGAAATGCAAAGTTAGCCCTCGACGTGATTGAACTCAGAACATAAAGTGTCGGAAGAAATGACGCCAGGGACTTCACCAGACGCTCGAACGATTTTGCCAATCCATCGACTTCTTTAATAAGTTCTCTTGTATAGGCACAAGAAGCAAAAGTTTTGGCGGGCAGGAAAGTAGTTGATTACATCGACCCAAGTGCTCAGTTGATACTTATTTTATCGACCCCAAGCAGACTTCATTAATAATACAAAACAAAATGTCTCTAGTTAGATGTTGATTCACTAACTAGTTTCGATTACCGACTGAAATTAATATTTTCACTTAAAAAAAAAATTCCACATGTTTAATAGAAGTAGAAAGGCATGCACATCATATAAACAGTTTTTTTTCTCTAAAAGTCAGGCTGCTTTAGCAAAACACTAATAAACCAGTTATTTTAGAAAAATTAAAGATGCTAATTTTCGTCAACTTTTGAACAGCAAATATGTTTCATTAATTCCACTGCTAATTAAAATAATCATTAGTGATCACTTGTCATTGAGTAGGACTAAATTTAATGAAACTTTCATTACTTTTATGTTGTTTTATCACTCTCACTTTTTCCTATTCCCATATTTCTGTCCAAAATCTTTTAGATCCAGATTATTTTTATGGTTTGCACAGAATTTATCCTTTGCTTTGCACAACTCATAAAAATGTTAGACATTTCCGTTTTTATTATTGCTGTTATTACTATAGCTATTATTATTATTATTATTATTATTATTATTATTATTATTATTATTATTCGAATTGTTAGTATTTACTTGTGTATATATGTGTCTTCTGTTTGTTTTGTCTTGTTTTATTTCTAGTATGACCCCTGCCCAGTTGCAGATGAATAATTGGAATGGTGGGTGGCAGTTAAAATTTCCTCGCTAAAGCATTGGTTAGCAGCAGGAAATTTAGGTTAAAATGATTGATACAGAAAAGGTGTCAAAGAGTAAAAGAGTTTTGATCTCCAGAATTTTGTTGCAGGAAGTTGTTAGTAAAGATAAAAAAAAGTACTATCTCATAAAAAATCAACAAAAATAAAAACAAGTTTTCGAAAAATGTTGTTGCAATGACAAGGCAAACAAATAAATGGGAACTAAATTCTATGGTAGTAGTAGTAGTAGTAGTAGTTGTAGCCATGAAGAGAAAGATGTGGAGAGGGAAAAATAGGCAGAAAAGATGAAAATTCTAATTCTCATTTCTTCTATTTATTTCCTCTTAAATTTATTATTTTCTGTAAATGGTCAGATTGGAAGAAAAAAAAAGGCCAAAGTTTGTTTAGTGAAAGGAATTAAAATCATGCATGACCTAGACTACGTAAAAGAAAACTCTACAGAAAATTATCAAAGAAAAAATCCAGTAAATAAAAAAAAAAAGGAAATAACAACACCAATATATATTGATCATAGATTTCGTTATGGCAGGGTTGGTAGTTAAAGAAATTAATGAATGGTCATTTGGATTTTGATTTGAATGGATGTAGAAAGAAGAGTTTCTAAACAGACTGCAGCCGAGTGCTAAAACATGGTCTTTTTCAAAGATTAATGGGTCGTGTTAATGAAATATCTTTCATGCAGTTTTATTGTCATTTCCAACTGTTAAACTTCTAGTCAGGTTTTAAGTGTTTTACCTTCTAGCCAAAACAGATGTGTAATTTATTGATGGAGTGTTCGATTTTTTACCACTTGTTGCTTTAAAAGTATGTGGTTTTCATTTATAAACACCATCGCTCCATCGCAGTCAACCAATTTTAGTAAACGCTCTTTTTCACTTTGTAAATCAAATATTCTTCATGCTGTGCGAACCACCAGAATATGACTCCGTTCTTCGCCACATTATTTAATAATAGCATTGGTAATGGATACTCGCGGAAGAAGTTATTTCCAGAATTATTAAGCTTTTAAAGGGATTAGTCTCACCATCACTTTTACACCATCTTTCACATAATATATAGTCACTGATTGTCACTTAGTGTGTCAAGTCACTCGTTAATTTAACCTTTAATGCCAGTCTCTGATAAACATTTGTAATGTCTATTGTCACACTTTTAAAGGAAACGATTCACTTTTTTAGCGAAGTTGATCCTGCGTTTTGAATAAAATGAATGGAACTTACCTTTGAAAAGATAATTACCGAAAGTGGAAAACGTCAAAAACCATTTTATTTGTCAATACGAAACCTCTCCATACACTACTCTGTGAGAGGGGTTACGTAGTTTCAACGATTAATCGGCTAAAAATAACAGCTAAGTCTCTCTGGTACCTTAGTCCAACCGGCATTAAAAATAATATATAGGACCCATTGTAAATTTTAATCTTAAGCTGTTTCAATTAAAACGGAATGACTAGGGCTAGAGCGCTTGTTTCTCACTGCTAACCTGTGCTTAAATAACGACATAACAAGCACAGCTGAATACATATTCACACGCGGATAGGTGAGAACTACTCGACAGTTATGTTCCAGTCACTTTGTATGTTACTCAGCATGTCATTTACGCTAACGTGTCCATGAAGTTCACCAGCAGCTACTGTATCATTATAATTCTCCTGTGCACAATATATATCAGGTATTCTCCCCACAAAGCAGTAAATAGACAGTCAACAGCCAATCACCGAACCACGCTAAAGTAACAAGCCCGTTAAACTTGTCTACTACCATCAACTTAAGGAATCGGACACCATCGCTATTCTTACAAACTTACATCCTCACTGAAATTTAGCATATTTGAATGAATGACGTTCGTATCTCTCTGTAATCTCATTTAATGCGTTTTAATAGGCTAGGCTGATCAATGCCTTGCTATATATATATATATATATATATATATATATATATATATATATA
>NC_068993.1:2058147-2062536 GCF_001194135.2 Octopus bimaculoides
TATATATATATATATACATATATATATATATATGGCAGCCCATCACACACACACACACGTTTGTGTTTGGCTCCCTATCGCATCACATCCGGTATTAGTTTGTTTACATACCCGTTACTTCGGGGGTTCAGCTCAGTAAGCACAGAGAATATGTACCAAACTTAAATTAAGTAACGGGGTCAATTGGTTCGACTGAAACTTCAAAGTATTGACTCAGCATGGCCACAGTTCAATGACCAGAACAATTAAAAGGCCGAAAGATAAGCTCTCTAGTTATATAAATCACTGCAACAAATCTAGAATCAGATTTGAAACCACTGCGTAGAGGAAAAGTGTGTAACATTTTAACTACTCAGCCACTGCGGTTTCCTTTTATTTGACGACTAAAAACCAGATATATGTAATTGATAAATCATTTCCTACCTGCAATGTAAATATCAACACATTAACAAGAGAGATACTAACACCGCATTGTGTTCCTAATGCTTAAACACATCCTCTAGCAAACGACATGAGCAAACATAAAGATTAATATCTTTTGCGAATATTCTCTGCAAATTTTTGCGAACAACCAAAGTTGAATGGCAAAAACAACATTAATGCTTTATTTGGCGTTTGTAAATTCTTGAAATTAGATGTGAAAAATGCAATCACAACAACAACAACTGTATCAATTTCAACAACAAATATAATAGGATTAAAATAGTGATTATTATTATTATTATTATTATTATTATTATTATTATTATTATTATTATTATTATCATTATTATTATTATTATTGTTGTTGTTATTATTATTAACAATAAGAACAACAATATTGAGGAGAAGAATAAAAATAATAGTAATAATAACAAGACAGCCTAAGATAATGTAAATTACATGCATATGTATTTATATATATGTGTGTGTGTGTGTGTGTGTGTGTTTGTGTGCGTATAAAACATGGTAATACCTGCAACAATAACAATAATATATGCAATAACGGTAATATAAACAACAAAATGTGATATTAACAATAATAAGTTGGCCGTATGAATTGTAATATTGTCAAGAATGAGAAGAATGGCTGTATGCTGAATAAAGTAGCGATTATTGCCTTTGATGCAACATCTTTAGTTCTGTGAAGTCTAATTCCAGCCATTATTGCAACAAAACATTAACCCATTATTCTATATCAGTATTGCTATTCATTCTGTTTTCGCTGTTCCAAGAAAATAAAACTCAACAAAATATAATATAAAGAGATATTTAAATTTTAAAGGCTTTTTTTTTTAATTTGCTGTTACAGTTGAATTCTTTACTTGAAGATTCGGTAGCTGATACAAAATATTATATTCAAGTGTTATCATTAAAATATCAACTAATTCTTCTCCAAGAATTAATGGAATCTTCGCATGTTCTTCAAGACTATTTCGTTTTTCGCTTTATTGGTTTTGCTTTACTTTCCTATTGTGCATTGATTTATTTGGAATTGGCAGCGGGCCTTATATCTATACCTTTTCCCAAAGGAATTACTGGAATTCAAATCAAATTACACAGGTTTTTTTTTTTACATGATACAGAGATCCACGTGATTTATATTCCTGTAATATCAAGAAAAGAAATGACCAAATACTATATTCCAAGATTCTAGTCGACCACTTTCATTTAATATTAGCAACATTTATGGTTATGTAAGTTAAGCAGTTAACGTCTTACAAAGTTGATTCCTGGACGTAGTATTCCACTACGCACAACTTTAAGAGTACATGTTGTACAACACCCTTGGTTTGGTAGTAAAATTCCATAGTCAGAATCTGGAAGGAAGGCCAGAGAACTAAGTTTTCTTGTTGCTTAGTTAACTTGATGCAACAATCGTTTTAATTCTACCATTTAACTTTTTCAGAAATTTAGTGAGCTTTACTCCATTGCAAGCATTCAGTCAATGTTTCTGGTCTAACCATGATTGCCTTCCCCGCCTACTTCTTCTATTGCGTGCCGAGACACCATAAGAATATTCATCGACACTTCTCTTCCTCCTCTGAAATATAAAACAAACACGCTGCAGTGTATCAATAATTAAAATGGTTCACATTTGCCCAATTTCGTAGATTTATCCACACCGGTATGTCGAACAGTAAAACTGATCTTGCCAACAATTGATCAGAGAATGTGAATAACAGGAAGGATTGTCTCGATATGCATTATATGTTGCTTCGTTAAGAAGATGTAAAGTAGGAGATATAATCGTGGGTGTCGTTGTTGTTTAGGCCCATCTCATTCCTGTTCGAGGAAACCCTGTAGTCAAAAGCTTTCCATCATTGACCATCCTGTGTTTCGAGTGATATGTGTAGGACTACATAATTCAATAGGTACATTCTCTAGTAAATGAAGGTCCCATTTAAGAATACCTAGCTGCTATTTCTTGCTATTTAAATGTCCAGACTGTAGTACTAACTATATCACCAGGGTGATAAAGTCGTTCACTGCCGCTTGCAAAGAAGGAGAGCGGAATATCACATCATACGCGTCCTATGTGGAAAAAATGTCTTTTCACCCCAGTTTCCAACATACTCAGTTCCTCGTCTGCCGCGTACCTCTGTCAAACATTACAGGAAAGAGCCTGGTCAGAAAAAATAGCTAATTCTAAAGTTGTGACTAACAATTTTTTTACAGACACTCATTTTCTATCTGTGGGGCTCAGGTGAGACATTATTCAACAGAGAATGCAAAATTTTGTTTATTTCAATAAAATTAGAAAAGAAATAAGAGAAACGAACTATATTTTGGAAACTTTCATTATATCTCAAATAGCTTGTTCTCCTAGAAACAGAACAGAAAAAAAGAAACCAGTATTATCATTATTTAAATCACCGAAATAATTTGTTTTATTCGTGTTATTTTATTTCTATTGAAATATTGATATCTTGTCTACAACCTGAAAAATGGCTTAAAATAATCAATATTATCGTTGTTTTACTATATTGTTGTAGTTGTTGTTATTGTAATCTAACTTGGTTCTCTCTATTTTCTTGACCTCCGTGAACTTCTTTATCAGGTAAATAAGTACTAAATATTTATAGGCACTATCATAGCTATTTTGTATTCTGTTTTAGTAATTGTAAAGCGCCTACGTCTGAATGTAGGCACAAGGGCTATTTCGGTAAAAAAAAAAATATCGCTGATTTAATGGTCTCTACGAAATTAAAGGGAATTTACTAATCCAACTGACTGACTGACTAACTAGCTACCAAACTGTATGCATCGAGAACTAAGCATGTACACACACATACACACACACACACACACACACACACACACACATACATATATATGTATGTATGTATGTATGCATGTATGTATGTATGTATGTATCTATATATACAGATATATAAATATAAATATACAAGAATATATATGTCTGTGTATATGCATGTATGTATATACCTCATATGCATACTTATATGAAGCATATGATGAAAGTTAAGAATTTGCTATCATTGTTCTCATAAATTAAACCGACATGCAACACTATTGCGAATAGTTAAACATAGTTGCAGTAAGACGCGGGAAGATACGATGAAGAAGCAACGTTGTTATAAACATTTGTGTAAGCTCCAAATATAGATCGTAAAATATTGTAATCAAACAAATGTAACGATAGGCAGACGGCTAAGTGAATTTTATATTTTAATAAAACCTATTCTCTCTTGGCATGGTTTGTGATGTCCACAAAAAGACACATTGAAGAAAATATACTTATATGAATCAGTTCTTGTTCTGTTTTCGTTTTTATTTCTTTACAAACATAAATGTGATATTTACTTCTAATTCAGAATTCATCTAAGATTTATATCTAGCTCATAATTTTTCAAGACGATTTTCTTTTTATTTTGGTGCTTAATCTGCTACGTTTTAATATATGCAGAAGAAGGTGTGGCTTCGGTGACTAGTTGAAGCAGAATCTGGTGAAGTCGAATATATATATATACATGTTTGTGCGTGTGTGTGTTTCTTATGTTATCATATATATATATATTAATATTCTATAATGATTTATTCTGAGTAATGTATGCGTCAACATGTGCACACACTATGGCACATATGCACAAGCACGCATATACAGAAATACAGATATGTTATCGGTTATCTAAACATACGGCTGTATAAATCATTCTTCCATTGCTTTCTTTTCCACCCCTCTCCCACTTTCGAGTATATGTGTTAGTACGTGTGCACGCACGCGTGCTTTTCTGTGTGTGCGCGTGGAAGTACGCGTGTATTTCAAGGAAAATTCATTTAAATTTAACCGTTGTGTTTCATTCATATGTTTATGTATGTACGTATGTAAGTATGTATCAATGTATGTATGTATGTATATATATATATATATAAATATATATATAT
>NC_068993.1:2064934-2068464 GCF_001194135.2 Octopus bimaculoides
TTATATATATATACATTTTAAGACATTATTAGATATAGCAGAAACACATTTCAGTGTAGAGCATCGTTAGCACAGTGCTTAGCTTATACGTATGTGTTAGAGCGAATAACATCGAAAGCAGAACTATATCTAAGAATATCGAAACACTGTGGTCCATGAAATTAAAGCATAGTATGTATGTGGGCATGTGCGTGTCCATACGTGTGTTTGTGTGTGTCTGTTACTGTAACGTTTTCACAACAGACAAGAAAACGTGACGTCAGTTTAGTCTTCTCTGAACGAGCAGTTGTATGCCTTGTAGAGTTCAAACTAACAAGCTATCGGATTGGCTTAAATAAAACTAAGCACTCAAATACCCCCCCCCCACATGCATATACATATGCACGCAAATATACTTGCATGTGTGTCTGAAGATATGCGTGTGTTTCTGAATATTTTTGCGTATGTATTTGCAAAGACACTTTGCTATGCTTTCATAAAGACTCCATTTTCAATGGAAATTTGTGAAAAGATTTATTAACCAAAGGATTCTGAAAAAGGAATTGTATTCTCCACCGGTGACGATCCAGTAGAATTTCTTGTAAGTACCAAGGGTCTACTTCAGTATCCTATGTATGAGTGACTGTATATTGTTGAGCATGAAGCATATTCATGGATATCATCGTGTGAGCTCCAGGATTGCGAGATGAGAGGTGAAAGAAAAGTGGCGGATATCCAGAAAAGATATGTATGTATGTATACATATTTATATAATATATATATACACGTATGTAAATATACATACCCACACACACACATATATATACAATATACATATATATATGTGTGTGTATGTACGGAAAAAGAGCGAAAAAGCGGTAGAGATAAGGAAATAAGTAAATAAGAGCGAAAGGAGGGGTAAGGAATGAATTGTATCAAACATATACGTACATTTCTATGCATTAAAGCGAAAATTTCTGCTTAGATGAAGAATATGTTTAGTTATTTTTTGCTGTTGATTTCTGCATCAACGAATGTGTGGCTTTATCACTCACACAACAGAAGGAGAATAATAGAAGTAATGGAGGAGGAGGAGATGGTGGTAGAGGAGGAGGTGAATAACCGAAGAAGAAGTTCTACAAAATTTTGTAAGGAGAAAGATGGGAGAAAAAATATAATTTGAAAACATAAAGAGGAGTCAACAGAAGTAAACATCTACGTAAAAAAAAAAAAAAAATGCGTTTGAAGAAGAAAGTGAAAAGGCAAAAAATAAGAGTGTGCAAGAAATTTAAAGATTCAGAAAGAAATAGAGAGGGGAAAGAGATGGAATGGCAAAAAATAGGAGGAAGGCGTAAGTGAAGAAATAAGGAAATATTAAAGAAAATAAAATGCAGAGGAAGGAGAGTAATTGAAAGAAGAGCAACGAACGAATAGAAATATAGAAAGATTGAGAAAAAGATTACAAGAATGACGAAAATATGAATAACAATAAAATCAGCAACAACAGTATCAACTACAATAATAATAATAATAATAATAATAATAATAATAATAATAATATGAAGAAGTAAAAGAGATGAAGCGAAAATATAAGAGGAGGTTTGGAATAAATAGTGGTATATAACTTTTATAAATTGAATTATTGATGGTCCTTCGTTTGTAGAGGAAAGCGATCAAACCAAAAATACGACCAAAATACACCGATTGCAAATTATCGATCTGTTTCTTTGGGTGAAGTGTAGGAAAGAATTCTTCTGTGGAATTCTAAGCTCCCCATTCCATTGTTTTGACTCGCTGCTAATGAATATAAATAATATAATTAATGCTAGTAAAATGAGGTTCCGCCAGAAACAGAGAAAAATGTAGCAATCAAACAGCCATTTTCATGAAACATCTAGTGGGATGGATTCATTTTAAATGCTCCGCCCATTATCGTGAAGATGCACTGCCTACCAATTCTATCAATTAGATTGAAGTGGTCCAATAGGAGTTAGCAACTGGAAACTTGAAGACTATTACACTAAAACATCAGCCACTTCACTGTGAAAATACTAAATATGTTTAAGAGCTACAATAGTTTGTTCACTGGCTTCATCTCAACACCGAATTGTTGTAATTCCAAAATTTATCCCAAAGAATTATTTAGCCTTAAAGAACTCACAACACTAAACGGAGATTTAGTCATAATTTCCTTCGTATCAGAAGTTATCTTCGCGCTTGCATCACTGAGAAGCAACTGGCATCTTTTCTTTTGCAAATATAAGTCCTTTACGTACAAGAAGTGCTCGACAGACCAGCCAATAAATTACAATAGCATTTCTTTTATCAAACAGACTATTAAGAAATAATGATTTCTTATATAGCCGCGAGACCGTTATTTTCGGAGGCGAAGGTGTCAGTCGATTGTTACAACCTTAGTAGCCGTCTGCGTCTTTATGCTACCCTTCGGCAGACGGAAAACAAAATTCAATCAGGCAAGATGTGAAATTAGAACGTAAAATGTCGGAAGAAACACCACAAGACATTATGTTTGACGTGCTGACCATGCTGCCACTCCAACCTGACCCATCCCCCTGCAACAGTAATTTACAATATACAATGAAAAAGTGATAAAGAATCTCACTTCATTATATTGAAGCTTACAACCAGAAGTACATGACACAGCTCATTAATGGAACACTGATATCGTTAAATGGGTTTTAAATGATCTTATACATTACCATATTGTGAATTATTATCATTAAATTATTCCATACTCTTAGATACAATTTATATTCATAAAGCTTTGTTGCTGTTAACAATTACATGGCATAATATTGTCGTGATATTTCAAACCCAATGTATTATTAAAAATATTATTTATCATAAATAGCAGACATTAAAAACAGTTGGTCTCCTGCTACAAACGAATTAATATAACATTTTCCCCTCGTAATTTTAAAAAACTGCGGGTGGTCACTTTTGGTTTGTAAAATGTAGAAAAATAAAGAAATAAGTTGTAATTATGCTGACTCGTTCCTAATTATAGAGAAATCCTATATAAGATTCTTCATTCATATTTAGAAATTCAACGAAACCCTGAAAAATTCTAATCGCCTACTAAATTCTTTCAGCTACCAGCTGTTAATGAATTGTAAATATGAATGATAGATATGCACAACATGGATATCGTAGGAACAGGTATGACTGTATGGTTAACATGTTTGCGTCGCAAATACGTATTTTCAGGCTCAGTTCCACAGACCAATAACTTGAGCAAGTGTTTTCAACTATAATTCGATCAACGCCTTGGGAGTGAATTTATTAGACGGAAACTGTATGTATATACTTTATTGAAAAGCAGCAAAAATATCACCAAAAACTGTTACTCAGAGTTTCACGTTCCCGTTCGTCGGACAGCTTTGTTTAGAATTCCAAACAAAACTGTCCGACGAACGGGAACGTGAAACTGAGTAGCAGATTTTGTGATATTTTTGCTACGTTTCAATAAAGCATATTATTCTACCTCTGGTATTCAAGTACTATTTTTTCCACCTTGTTTCGCATTTATG
>NC_068993.1:2068590-2071195 GCF_001194135.2 Octopus bimaculoides
TATATATATATATATAAGTATATATATAAGTATATATATATGTACATTTACACATACATACATATGTGCACACACACACACACACACACACACATACACACACACACACACACACACACGCACACATATATATATATATATATACATACATACATTTATATGTGTGTGTGCACGTATCTGAGTTTGTGACCCTACCGTTTCGCAACTGGTGATGGTCTGTTTACGTCCCTGTAACATAATGGCTCGTCAAAAGAGACAATAAAAGTACCAGTCAAAAACTAAGAAAACAAGAAGTAAAAAAAATAGGGTCAATTTGAGAAACTTGATCTCTCAAGGCTGTACTGCAGCATGGCCGCTTTCCAATTACAGAAATAAAAAAAAAATAAGAATAGAAATGATAATATCAGTTTTTTTTTTCTTTTCATCGAATTTCATTATCAGACAAAATAGCCATTGCTGAATTTATTTTAGATAATTTTTTTTATTTCATCGCAATATCTTAAAGATGATAGAAACACAAATAAGAATCCCATTTTTCAGTCTAATATTATTTACATGCTATTATTTAAAGTTTTATGTGCTTCGAGATCCACTATTCCGAAAGCAAGAACTATTTATTATTATACTTTACATTTTTCGAACCGTTTAAATTGTTTTTCCTTTTTTAAAGACCGTCTTTCAGTCCACATTTATCCAATCTTTCTCTCACTTCACATTTTTCTAATCCTTGTCTCACATCGTATTTTTAGCGACTACACTACCTAACCATTTTTGCATCATATCCCAATTTTTTCCAGCCATATTTTCTAGCACAGGTGAGCTAAGATCTTCTATTGTGAAAGTCATATAGCCTGAATCTTGATTGATATAGAGGTGACTAATCAAGATAATATATTATCTTTCACTGCAGAAGACAAAAACGGAAAAAAAGGAATGCAAGAAACAGCAGGAAAAAAGCGAAGATAAAGAATTCAGCTATTGCATTCTGGGAAAGTTATCAGTCTAAAAGATGCACTACAATAGTTGCTAATCAAACATTGAGTGCAGACAAATTTTGTGAGTACTTTTTCTCTCACCTCAGAATATTTTTGTTCTTGAAAATTTAATTGCTTTTGTCAAAAACGTCCACCTTTCTCTTAACCCTCCAATTTTTCCTCCTCACTGAAAATCTTAACCATCTTTAAATACTGTTAAATATTTCTGCTCAAAAATCAGCAAGACTTCGGATGCGTCATTCACGCAATAGATAATCCCAAAATAAAGGAGGACAACTTATTAAAGAAGTGGAATGTTTTTTTGCTTTTATTTACAGCTTCTCCATTACTTTAACTTAGGAATTTTTTTTAGTTTTCTCTCGCTGATTTTAGAAAGGAAAATAAATATTGAAGGAAACCTCGAAATTACAAAACAATTCATTTGTCTAAAAACCTATAGAATACATTTAAAGTTGTTATTGGAGACAAACCATAATGCAGTAGCAGGAATTGTCTCAAAGAACAGATGATCAACAGTGAAGAGTAAATAATAATAAAATAATGTAAACCAGAATAACAATAATAATAGGTGCAGCAGCTGTAACATTCTTCTTCTTCTTCTTCTTCTTATTCTTCTTCTTCTTCTTCTTCTTCTTCTTCTTCTTCTTCTTCTTCTTCTTCTTCTTCTTCTTCTTCTTCTTCTTCTTCTTCTTCTTCTTCTTCTTTCACTGCACTACCGAGCGCTACTCTGTGTGCCTTGGGTATGTGCTGTGGTTTGTTGTGATGCTCTTATAGTTACTATATTGAAAATGTTTTACGTAGGATGTGTGCAGTGCCTAGTAGTGTTATTTTCTTTATGTTATGTATACTTGTTAGCCATGGTGTATTTTTGTGTATTTGCCACTACGATAGGAATTGTTTATGCTTTTAGACGCCACATTCGAGTTACCTCTATTTCCAGATCTTCGAATTTTACAAGTTTTACTCGACATTCGAGGATTGTTGTTGTTATTATTATTATTATTATTATTGTTATTATTATTATTATTATTATTATTATTATTATTATTATTATTATTATTATTATTATTATTATTGTTATTATTATTTATAGATATATTTGTATATATATACATGCACACATACTCACATGCACATATATGCAATCTCATACATAGTTCACTTCATGTTTACGTAGAAACTTTATCTCTGTTCCATTATATTCATAGTTGTAGGCAAATGCAAAAACAAAAAAGAAACTTGTTCTGTTCGTTTGTCCCAAGAATTTTAAAGTACGAAACACGAAGTCTGACAATAACAATGAATTCTATAATTCCTAATTCCCTTTCCTACATCCAAATTGTCTCCGCCTAGGAGCAATTTGGCTTCAAATGTAATATTTGTGTTTTGCTGGGAATTGATGGCGTAAATATGTTGTGAATTCCGCGTTCAGCCCGAAGCTTCTGAAACGAAGATTAACATACGGCTTCCAAACTCGACTACCAATAACAAATAAACATTTAGTAGTTTTATATATTACACAATATATTACACAAGTGCATATGTACGTTCTGTTACAAACATAAACACAGGTATTGCTACAAATGTATTCATATATATATATATATATA